>NW_026057581.1:9074969-9374969 GCF_023721935.1 Panthera uncia
ATACGTTAGAGTAAAATCTGTAGGAAGAATACGTTAGAGTAAAATCTATAGGAAGAATACGTTAGAGTAAAATCTATAGGAAAATCTATAGAGCAAAATCTACAGGTTTCTCTCTGGCTTCTGCTGCATGTCCATTGTGGGTTGGCTGAAGACATTGCCCTGAGTCATTTTCTTCCAAGTCTGAGTAAGGCTGATGGAGCCTCTTCCATCTGGAGAGTTGTCTGTTGCTAGGCCGCTAACAAGTGGGGAAGCAGGTATTCCTACACTGGCTCTGAAAGTTTATTATCAACGGAGTCATCTTCTAAAAGCCAAAGGATGTCACATTACCCTGCTCAACTTCACGTAGGTTGGGAAGTGGAGTTTTACTCTAGGCCGGGAAGGCAGAAGACTAGAGTAGCTGCTGGACGTCCCTCATGACTCACTCAAGCCTCCTCTGCTGGCAACTTTCCCTCCCTTTCTTTCTCCCTCACTTCTTCTCTACCTCCTTCCCTCCTTCCTTCTCTTACTCCCTCCCTTCCTTCCTTCTCCGCTTCCTTCCTTCCTTTGACTTATAAATGACTCAAATACATTCCTGGGAATGCCACAAAAATGGGAAGCTAAGCACTCAGTACTCAGGATGGTTGCAAGTATTTAAAAAAGAAATTGACATTGCACTCTAACTGCCTAGTTGGTGGTTCTAAGGGCAGCCTGACTATGCACAGTGATCTAAAGTACCACAGACAATAGAATCGGGGCCTGAAGAGACTGCAGGCCACATTAAAGTTTCAGCACATACCCAAAGTGCATCTCTCAGCCCTTATCCTGTAGCTCTGGGGCACCGATGTTCGCTATTCGTTGCATGAATCACCATGGCAATTGATGAATATAAAAATTCCGTGTATATTTTTCCCTTGAGTGTTTTAAAATGTTTGGTTCTGAAGAGTCCCTTTTGCTCTCTGTGACTGACTCTGTCCCTGTCTCTCTTTCGTTCTCTCTCTGTTTTTCTGTCAGATCTAGGCAACAAGAAAGCACTTACTCTTTTCTCTAATTTTAACAGCTCTTTAACAGATCCAATACATTTAAAAACGTCTGAAAATTTGACTCCTGACAAAACAGGACTCCATAGTACATTCGCTATGTAGGCATTTACGTCAAATCAGTTCCTTTTGTGTTTTCCACATTGGCACGCTCACATTCACTGCTAGCACTGTGTCTCCAGAAGTGAGAGTATATCACAGCCGATGGCCAGTTTCATACTGTAATGAGGAACAGCCATCTGTAGATATGAACTGGGACACCAGCCTCATCATAGACCACTTGCTAACATTAAACCAGTGCTAAGAGTTAAGCAGAATGATAGAAAGGAAATTCGTGTGTGTGTGTGTGTGTGTGTGTGTGTGTGTGTGTATTTTTTCCTCCACTCTGCCCCATGTCCCCGGATCCACGCATCTCCATGGGGTGTCCCAGTTATTTGCTGTCAGCACCAAGTCACATCCATGTCCCTTATATTCTGGGGGGACCTCCCAACCCACTGTGCTTGAACTAGTTATCCTACGACCATGTATTAAAAAAAGAAATAACCTTACAATCATTTGAAACAAATGCCAATTATTACTTTTAAAAAGCTACCTGCTTTCAATTAAGCAGGAAATTATCTAAGAAGCCACTTAATTTGCTTTGGTCCGTAGTCCCCCAACTGCTTTATGCTGAGTGGAGCATGAAATTAAATATGTAACAACTCTCCTAATGGCTGTGTTTCAGAATGCCAACATTTTAGAATCTTAGGTATTCTGAGTGGGAACAAATACAAATCAAAGAATATGAGAATTGAATTTGAGGAAAAAAAAAAGAAAATATTAATGCCCTCTATATATTTGCATATAGATGATATGTGTTTTAAAACTGTAAAGTTTTAAAGAATGTGTTTGCTATTAATTTTTATATTCAGGAAGGGTAGCAGTTCATATATGGAAAAATCTATCTGACTTAAAATAAAATGCCACCAGCCCCCCTCCCCCTATGGAAATTCTTACATCATTTTCTTGGGTCCAAATGCAAAGTAGATTATGTAGGGATAGATTAAGCGAGAAGGTCATAATGAATTTTTACCATTTGCTGAAGAAATGCTAATACCAATCCCTCGTTCGAAGTATTCATCTTTGTTAAGAGCCAAGAACACATACTGAAACTGTTTATGGAGACATATAAGGGCACTAGTTTATGCAGGAAATTTTAAAAGCATTACTGAAGCAACACTTCAATCAGTACTTAACAATGTTGTAAATGCTCGATGGTTCTCACAGCCTCTTATTTATTTAAAACATTTTTTTTACAACTTTAAAACTATTTTTATACGAGATAAATCTTTTCAAACACTAATCATATTACAAGTAAACATTTTAAAAATCTCTGTGTAAATGCGGATGAAAGCATACATATTCTTTTGCAGTCTGTATTCCAAACCAACTCTTTTCTTTATTTCTGTTTTAAAACTAGGTTAGACATGCTGCCGTTTTACCAGGAAATGTTGACAAACCTCTAGCAGAATGTGACCGGATATCTCTTCCCCTCACGGGCGAAGCCAGGCAAGTTTGAACTGAGAAAGCATGCACGGCCCTAACGTTATCCTGACATTTGTTACCTCACTCTGAAAATGCTTAATATTCTGGTTTCTTTCCCCCCAATGTAGCTATACTCAGTGATATTGTTAAAAATGGTTCCCAGTTTTAGAAAACTGTTATCTATAAGAATTCTCTGAGAACCTGCAAAAAAGATATCATGGCAATTTACTGGGTTTTGGCTACTTTTCTAGAACCAAAGTTCTCCTGCATTTGTTCTTGAGCTTTTTTTTGATCAGAGAAAAAGCACAGACCTCAGTCACAGAATCCTGATGCCAGAATCTGTGTGACCTACAGAGAGCTACCTAACCTCTCTGGGCCACAAGGCTATAAACTGTAACAGTGTTTTGCATACACAATGGGAAGCACGAGCATTATCTATCGGAATCGTGAGGATCGCGTGGGATACGGTAAAAGCCTCGCGTAGAGTGGCTGGCACAGAGTAGGGCCTCATTATCACGATTTCCATGCCTTAAGTTAATTGGCGGAAGGAACATCTCCGCTTCCTTCTCTGGTTTCTGTCCTGCTGTGGCGGGTCTCGACGGGCACTTCATGTCTGTTATCCCATTTATCCTCCCAACAGCCCCGTGAGGTAGGTGTTGTCATTATCCCATTTTACAGCTGGGGAACTCAGAACGCAGGGACTGGTGGCAGCTTACTCACCATTTCCGGCAGAAATAAACAGACGAGGGTGGGATTTCAAGTTCAAGAGCCTTCTTTTTTTTTTTTTTCCCTCCCCTGAAAGTCAACCAGAAGTTTTCCCTACTACTGCAATCTATGTGCATTACTATCAGCCTGCAGAATATTTGCCCACTCGAACCACGTGTCTTTTGGTAGGGAACACTAACGACCAGGCGAAGGGGGATAGGTCTAACACTACGGGCATAGCCGGTTTCATTGCACCTGCTGCATTGCGCCTTGCAGATGTTGCGGGATTTTGTGTGTGTGTGTGTGTGTGTGTGTGTGTGTGTGTGTTTTGTTTTGTTGGGCGTTTTTGTTTTGTTTTGTTTTTACACAAGGAGGGCATATGGCAATCCTGTGTCGAGCAGATTTGTTGGCACTGTGTTTACAAAAGCATTTGCTTACTCTGTGTCCCTGTGTCACATTTTGCTAATTCTCACAGGATTTCAGGCTTTTTCACTATTATTATATGTGTGGGGATTATCTGTGATCCAGTGCCAGTATAAGATGGTGAACTTGACTGATAAGTGTCGCGTGTCTTTCGACTGTTCCACCAACCGGCAGTTTCTCCACCTCTCTTTCCTTCTTTGGGCCCCCCTATTCCTTGAGACACAGGACTATTGGAATTACGCTGGTTAATAACCCTATAATGGTCTCTAGTGTTTGAGTGAAAGGCATGGTCCCATCTCTCAATTTAAATCAAAAGCTAGAAATGGTTAAGCTCAGTGAGGAAGGCGTGTCAAAAGCCAAGACAGGCCAAAAGCTAGGTCTCTTACGCCAAAAAAAGTTAGCCAAGTGGTGAATGCAGCAGAAAAGTTCTTGAAGGAAATGAAAAGTACTGCTCCAGTGAACCCACAAATAAGACAGGGAAACAACCTTCTGGCTGATAAGGAGAGAGTTTGAGGGGTCTGGACGGAAGATCAAACCAGCCCCAATAGTCCCCTAAGCAAAGCCTGATCCAGAGCAAGGCCCTGAGTCTCTTCAATTCCGTGAAATCTCAGGGAGGTGAGGAAGCTGCAGAAGGAAAGTTGAAAGCTGGCAAAGGCTCATTCGTGAGGTTTAGGGAAAGAAGCCGTCTCCGTAACACCCAAGTTCAAGGCGAAGCAGCAAGTACTGATGTAGAAGCCGCAGCAAGTTTTCCAGAACATCTAGCTAAGGTGGTTGATGAAGGTGGCTACCCTAAACAACAGATTTTCAGTGTAGACAAAACAGCCTTCTACTGGAAGGAGATGCCATCTAGGACTTGTAGCTAGAGTGGAGAAGTCAATGGCTGGCTTCAAAACTTCAAAGGACAGGCTGACTCTCTTGTTAGGGACTAATGCAGCTGCTGACTTGAAGCTGAAGCCAATGCTCCTTCACTGTTCCAAAAGTCCTAGCACCCTTAAGAATGATGCTGGATCTACTCTGCCTGTGCTCTGTAAACAGAACAACAACGCCGGATGACAGCGCATCTGTTTACAACATGGCTTGCTGAATATTTTAAGCCCACTGTTGAGACCTACTGCTCAGGAAAAAAGAAATTCTTTCAAAATATTACTGCTCATTGACTATATGCCTGGCCACCCAAGAGCTCTGATGGAGGCGGACAATGAGATGAACGTTGTTTTCATGCCGCTGATACAGCATCCTTTCTGCAGCCCATGGATCAAGGAGCAATTTTGACTTCCAAGCCTTATGCGTTAAGAAATCCATTTTTTAAGGCTAAACTTTTCACAGTGATTCCTCTGATGGATCTGGGCAAAGGAAAATGAAAACCTTCTGGAAAGCATTCACCCTCTTAGATGTCATTAAGAACTTTCATGATTCATGGGAAGAGGTCAAAACGTCAACATGAAGAGGACTTTGGAAGAAGTTGATTCCAACCCTCACGGATGACTTTGAGGGGTTCATGACTCCAGTGGAGGAAGGAACCGCAGATGTGGTAGAAACATCCAGAGAACTAGAGTTAGAAGTGGAGGCTCCAGGTGAGCCCCAATTACTGCAATTTCATGATCGGACTTCAATGGATGAGGAAGTGCTTCTTATGGATGAAGAGCAGAAGTAGTTGCCTGAGGTGGAATCTCCTCCTGGTGGAAGTGCTGTTAAGACTGCTGATGGATGGGGCGCCTGGGTGGCGCAGTCGGTTAAGCGTCCGACTTCAGCCAGGTCACGATCTTGCGGTCCGTGAGTTCGAGCCCCGCGTCAGGCTCTGGGCTGATGGCTCGGAGCCTGGAGCCTGTTTCCGATTCTGTGTTTCCCTCTCTCTCTGCCCCTCCCCCATTCATGCTCTGTCTCTCTCTGTCCCAAAAATAAATTAAAAATGTTGAAAAAAAAATTAAAAAAAAAAAAAGACTGCTGATGGGACAGCAAGGGCTTTAGAATATTCCATGAATGTAGTTGATGAAGCAGCAGCAGGGTTTGAGAGGATGGATTCCAATTCTGAACGAAGTTCCGCTGTGGGTGAAGTGCTAACAAACAGCATCACGTGAAATTGTTCGTGAAAGGAAAAGTCCGTGGATGCAACAAACTTCATCGTTGTCTTGTTTTAAGAAATGGCCATGGGGGCGCCTGGGTAGCTTAGTCGGTAAAGGGTCTGACTCTTGGTTTCAGCTCAGGTCATGATCTCACAGCTTTGTGGGATCGAGCCCCGCCCTGGGCTCTGCGCTGGCAGTGTGGAGCCTGCCTGGGATTCCCTCTCTCCCTCTCTCTCTGCCCCTCCCTCCCTTGCGCTGTCTCTGTCTCTCTCAAAATTAAAAATAAAAAAAAAGGAGAGAGAGAAATGGCCATGACCATCACCACCTAGACAGGATCCCCCACCAGCAAAAACATCAAGACTTGCTAAGAGTTCAGATAATGGTTAGCATAGAAATAAAGTGTTTTTAATGAGGGTATGTACATTGATGCGTTAGACATAATAATGTTGCAAACTTAGTTGACCACAGTATAGCGTACACATAACTTCTATATGTACTGGGAAACAAACAAAAAAATAGTCTAACTCACTTTATTGCAATGTTTGCTTTACCGCGGTGGTCTAGAACTGAACCCACGGTATGTCTGATGTACGTCTGCACTGTGTCAATCTTGGAACGGACGGGTTTAGGACGTGGAGTTTGTTCCCAGCCTCTCCGTATCTTTGCTACAATAAAAGATAGTATAGAACAGTCCAATTGCATGCATTAGACATGCACCACACTACAAAGTTAAAGATAAAAACAAGTGCCTTTCTATAGCTGGGTGTGTGATTTATTTCTACACCAGGGGGTTTGGTTTTCTAATTAATGAGTGGGGCTTTATGCACATGTCCATTAATGCTAATGAATAATGTGTGTGTGGCGTAATAGATTGCTGTGCTAACACATGGTGCTCCCCACCAGGAAGCAGATTTGTATATTATCATTTGTACGTGTGATATCACACCTAGGAAATCAGGAAAATGAATTAATTACATTTACAAATGTTTGGTAGAGCAGTCGTTTCAAGGGTTAACCATTCCTTAAGAAACACTTAGGGGATGATGTCTTATTAGGAAATAATTGGGCAACATTTTACAAATCTCCACTTGAAGAAAAATGATATTCAGTGAACCTGAAGACAGGGCCCAGAAAAACAGTGAGCAATGTGACATTTGCAAGTCAAAATTGGCCAAATTTAGAAGAGAGCAGGGATGTCATCGGACCTAAAGGGTGTGGGACGAGGCTTATCTATCCCGACGTTTACTCCTAAAGGCCTGACACGACCCTAGGAAATAAAATTTCTCATTGTTTCTTTCAGTGGGAAGTTGCATGGAAAATAGAACAAGAAAGTGAAAATACATTTGGCTTCAGGGAGCAGTAACCAACTCTCAGCTGGTAAAATGTACCAGGTTTTCAAAATAAACTACCCACATCGTAGGGTTTACTCTGCATGGCATGCCTTCTGACTGAGGGCCGCAGGGATGCCAAGCGTTTTCCTCCCTAGCGGTTCTTAGCACCCGTGGCTGCCTTGCAAAGAGAAGAGAACACCTTTGAATGAAATCACACGTTTAAAGGACGCTAGTGTTTATCTCGCAAAGGGATGCACTCTGAAAGAGTGCTCATCGACACTGTCGAAGTGATTGTACCAACCACAAAAAGAGGATCTGATTTAAAAGGGCCTGTGAGTAAATGTCCTGGAACACTTAGCTAGTTCTCTAATCTTGGCTATTAGGGGCCTGGAGGTCAGTGCTCACTGAGTATATCTTGAATAAGTAGAAGAATTAATGGATAAGTGAATGACTATTTCAAGTCTCCTGTTGGGATTAAATCATTAAAGGCCACAGACAAGGGATGGCAGATAATGGAACACGCATACCCCTTGTCCGTCCTCCCTGACTGATTACAGCCTTCTGTCCTGCTGAGACGAAAGGTAACCTCAGGATCTTTCTCAATACAGGACCCGAAAATATCCCAATCAGCCAAGTGGAGTTCATTTGAGAGAAAGTATATTTGCAACCCTGAAATATTTAGAGATTAATCATCGAAAGGGCAGGGTTAATGATGGGCATGGGATTTATGCGGGGTCTGTGAACCCTGGTTGATCTTGAATATTTATGTTCAACGTACCAGGACGCAGAAGAGTCCAAAGATAGGAGTCTCTTCCTAAAAAAGATGTCATTTTTGTTTCGTAGCACTGCAGTGTGTAATCTCTCGTGTGATAAGAAGAGAAAGTAATGGATAAGAGGAGGATTACACGTAGAGATGACCTGTAATTCATGTAGCACTATTAATGTTATTGCTTTTGGTGTAGCTAGAGAGAGTAGGGATGAAGAAGGAAGGAAAAGGAATATCTTCTGACTTTGTTGGCTGTGCAAGAGTTCAAAGCTGGGCTGGGCTAAAATGAAGATCTCTCGATTTCGAGTACTTCAGTTAGTTTTACTTATCCATCAAACATCTGAGTTTGTATATAATTTGTGAATGTTATGTGTATACTCAAAGCAAGTATGTGGGATCGATACTGGACGTGCAAAGACAGATACGATGTGGTCCATGTCCTTGTGGGGCTCCCAGTCTAGTGAAGAAAGCGGAGGGTAAAAAAATAATCACACTTGAATGCACACATGCTACAGTAGTCCAGGTAACTAGTAAATGTATTGATCACGAGATCATAAGGCCTCTCTCTCTTACATGCCAGTAGAGACTACTGTCTCATGTTCAAATACACATTTTAATGAAAAAATCAAATATATCAGGGCACCTGGGTTGCTCAGTTGGTTGTGTCCAACTCTTGGTTTTGGCTCAGGTCACGATATCCCGGTTTGTGAGTGTGAGTCCCGCATTGGGCTCTGCGGTGGCAGTGTGGAGCCTACTTGGGATTCTCTCTCTCTCTCTCTCTCTCTCTCTCTCTCTCTGCCCCTCCCCTGTTTGTGCTCTCTTTCTCTCAAAGTAAGTAATAAATAAACTTATATCTATCTATCTATATCTATAGATACAGCTGTATCTATCTATAGATATAGATAGATATAGATATTCAACTATTAAAAAATTTTTCCAGTATATCACTTTATTGAAATGTATACATGAGACATATAAATAATTTTTACAATAGAATTTATGCCTGCAATTAATTCACACTGTGCATTGTCAGCAATTCATTTAATCATAAATGTTTCAATGCTATGATATGATGACTGCCTTTAAAAAAACTGAGATTTTTCAGGCTTGTTTTAAGACTAACTTAAAGTGCCATTCACTCCTTCAACGTGTAATTTCTGAGCAGTTGCTATGGCCAAACAGTATTATACTCTGATGGAACCGTTCACAGTCTAGTAGAGGAAATAAAATCTGCACTCGATGTTACTACAGGGAAAAAAGTAGGATGTACCATGAAAGTGTTGAACTGCAACAGAGTGTTTGTTTCCCCCCTCCCAAATCCATAAGTTGGAAACCCAATACCCAAGGTGGTGGTGTTAGGAAGTCGGGCATGGGAGGTGGTTAGGTCCTGAGAGTGGAGCGCTCGTGTATGGGATTAGCGCCCTTATAAGAGGAGCCCCAGAGGTCCTCCTCACCCCCTTCCACCATGTGGAGCACAGCAGAAGTCAGCAGCTTGCAGCTCGGAAGAGGACCTTCACTACAACCAGACGATGCTAGCACCTTCCAGCTTCCAGAGCTGCAAGAAAGAAATTGTTGTTTATAAGCCACTCAGTCTGTATTACAGGTGTCATAGCAGCCCAGTCTATCACACAAATATATATATATATTTGTATATATATACATACAAATATATATATATATATATATGCTCGAGTTGAAGGTAGAGGGGATAACTTCTAGCTTTGTGAACTAGGGTGTGGATTCCGGCCAGTTCGTTATGATGGCACATGAGTTAGGGCTCAAAGGAAAAAAAAATAATCCATCTGCCTGCCTATCCATCTATCTATCTATCTATCTACTATCTATCCACATACACGCATACATGGTATTTTTTTAAATGTTATATATTTTGAGAGAAATGCATGCAAGTGGAGGAGGGGGAGAGAGAGAAAGAGAAAGAGAATCCCAAGCAGGCTCTACGCTGTCAGCACAGAGCTGGACATGGGGCTCAATCCCACAAACCATGAGATCATGACCAGAGTGGAAGTCAAGAGTCAGACGCTTAGCCAACCAAGCCACCCAGGGGCCCATATAGTATTTTTTAAATACAAGTATAGTATACATGTAGAAAAGGGTGGTGTACAACTTGGAAAATCTTCACCAAACACACACAACCCTGTGACTACCATTCAGATCAAGAACTGGGCCATTACCAGCACTCAAGTTTTAACTTTGACATAGGTTTGGTTTTGTTGTTGTATGATGATTCGATGACATAAGTACATTTGTTAAAAACATTTTCTGAGGCACCTGGCTGGCTCGGTCGGTGGAGTGTGCAACCCTTGATCATTGGGTTGTGGGTTTGAGCCCCGGTTGAGTGTAGAGCTTGCTTAAAAATAAAGTTAAAACAAACGAGCAAACAACATTTTCCTTTTGCCATTGAATTATCCTGGCATATTTGCCAAAATAATTTGACTACATATCATGTGGGTCTATTTCTGCATTCTGTTCCTCTGATGAATTGAAATTCCTTTTAAACATTTATAGTCAGTGCTTAGGTCCTATTTATGAAATTTTTGCTTGCTACAAGGTCATGAAGGTATTCTCATATATTTTCTTCTACAAGCTTCATTGTTTTACCCTTCACATTTAGATCTACAGTCCCCATGGGACAGATTTTTGTGTGTGTATATATTATGAGGCAGGAGTAAAGATTTACTTTTTTCCATGACTATCCAATTGACCCAGAACTGTTTGTAGAAAATTCTGTAACTTCCCCCACTGCATTGCAGTGAGTGGCCCCCTTGGTCATAAATCAAATGACCTCATATGTATGTTTTAGGTTCTGGATTCTATAGTGCTCTCTTGATCTCATACTCTGTTTTTATGGCAGTTTATATTGTCTTAATTAGTATAGTATTATAATAAGTTTGGTATCAGGACTGTAAATTATCCAGCTTTTTGTTGTTGTTGATGAAGATTATTTTGGTGACTTTTGCCTTTTGTACTTTCAGATAAATGTTAGAAGTCATTTCTCAATTTCAATATATATAAAATTCTGCCAGGGGTTTAATTACAATTGTATTTATCTATTATTAAATTTGAGGAGTATTTTTAGCTTTATAATATTGAGTCTTTCAATTTATGAACATGTTATAACCTATTTATTTACATCTTTTTTTTAATGTTTATTTATTTTTGAGAGACAGAGAGAGACAGCACGAGCAGGGGAGGGGCAGAGAGAGAGGGAGACACAGACTATGAAGCAGGCTCCAGACTCCGAGCTGTCAGCACAGAGCCCGATGGGAGGCTCGAACCCATGAACCACGAGATCATGCCCTGAGCCCAAGTCGGACGCTTAATCGACTGAGCCACCCAGGCGCTCCTCTTTATATCTTTTAACGTACCTCTCCTAGTGATTTTGTAGTTTTCAATGCAGAGGACTTGCAATTTTTGGTTTTTATTTTTAGGTGGATACCTAGCTATTCGGTTTTTAAAATATCTGTGATAATGTTTTCATGTGTCAACTTGAGCAGACAACAGTCCCGTCTACACTAGCAGAGTGATTCCAACACTAGTCAAGGTCTTGCTGTGAAGGTATTTTGCATATGTAATTAGCCATTCTAATCACCTGAACTTAAGTAAAGGCGATTCTGTGGATAACCTGGGTGGGCCTGACTACATCAGTTGGAAGGCCTTAAAATCAGGGCTGAGGTTTCCCTTACAGAGAGAAGAAATTCCATCTGTGGACGACAGCTTGGCCCTTGGAGTTTCATTTTGCTCATGACCCTTCCTGACGGCCTGGCCTGTGAATTCTGGCTTGCGTATTCAGCTCTCACAAATGGAAACCAATTTTCCGTAATAAATCTCTATCTATATATCTATCACCTACTTATCTGTGTATCTATTTGTCATCTATCTCTTACTGGTTCTTCTCTGGTTAAACACTGATACAGGTTTTTTTTTCTTTTCAAGTTTTTATTTAAATTTTAGTTAGTTAACATATATGGTCAAATTGGTTTCAGGTATAGAATTTAGTGATTCATCACTCACATATAACACCCAGTGCTCATCCCAACAAGTGCCCTTCTTAATACCCATCACCCATCTAGCCCACCCCCCACCCACCTCAGATTGTTCTCTATAGTTAAGATTGTTCTCTATAGTTAAGAGTCCCTTATGGTTTGTTTCCCTCTCTCTTTTTTTCTTCCCCTATGTTCGTCTGTTTTCTTTTTTAAATTCCATATATGAGTGAAATCATATGGTATTGGTCTTTCTCTGACTGACTTATTTCACTTAGCATAATGCCCTCTGGCTCCATCCACATCATTGCAAATGGCAAGATCTCATTCTTTTTCATAGCTGAGTAGTATTCTGTTGTCTTTATTCATTCACCAGTCGATGGACATTTGGGCTCTTTTCATAGTTTGGCTATTGTTGATAGTGCTGCTGTAAACATTAGGGTGCATGTATCACTTCAAATCGGTGTTTTTGTATTCTTTGGGTAAATGCCTGGCAGTACAATTGCTGGGTGGTTAGGGGAGCTCTATTTTTAACTTTTTGAGGAAGCTCCATCCCGTTCTCCAGAGCGGCTGCACCAGTTTGCATCCCCACCGACAGAAACACTGATACAGATTCCGGTACTAGAGGCTGTTCTAGTGGAACAGAATCTTCAGGATGAGTTCTTTGAATTGGTGCTAAGCAGCCCATGGAAGGATACAGCAAAAGAATTACATTATTGTATTTGCATGTCCCTGATCAAATACCGTGGCCTCAGAAATAGTAAAAGACTTTGGTTAAGGTCACCAGCTACTGAAGAGCCCGGTCAGGATTCAAACCCAGACTAAGGTCTTAACAACTATGCTGTGCTGCCTCCTCATAAGGCATCCTTACATATTACATATGTTATATATACACATATATATGTTGTATATCTGATATATACGTGTATATATATATATATATATATAACACGTATATATCTGATATATAACACATATCTGATATATACGTATATCTGATATATAACACGTATACATTATATATATGTTATAACTTAATAAAATGTTTTATTGTTTGCACTCTATATAATGCTATATGTCTAAGCATCTTTTGAATGACTTTTTCATTGGGTTGTTATTGTAGAGAAGCATGTACGGTTTGGGGGTTGTTGGATATGGAAAGAGAGAGCAGGATGGACCCACATTTTCTGGTAACATATGGAATATTTGGTTCTATTCAAATCTTCTTCCACTCACTTCTCAGTGCCTTGCCTTCACTCTGCTGATGTCAAAGACCATGTTAATTTGCTCATAGTCAAAGGCCAAATAGATTTAAGAGCCGAAGAGAATGCCTTTAAAAACAATTTTCTTGCTGTTTACAGCAGCCTGGGATTTTTGAGTCTTCCTTGTCTTGGAAAGAAGGCTGCCCACCAGTAGTTCTAATGGACTTAACTTCGTTGGTCAACATGGGCAGAATGTTTTGGCATAGAAACTGACAGCAACAATACCTGCCGTATTTTCATTTTTACAGAGATTGAAAGAATGCATGTGCCGAATGCACCCCCTGTGATCCCTGCATCCCGAATCTCCAAGGGGACCAGGGACTTAGCGACATCCAGAGCAGACCTGGGAGTGAGCAGGGCTGAGGCAAGCTGGGCCGGAGCTCTCAGTCCCCTGGAGGACCGTTTTTGTCTTCCTAATTCCTAAGGGAGGTGGTGCTGTAGGGTGTGGAGAATCTGTTAGAAAAGGAACAGCCTAGGGGCGCCTGAGTGGCTCAGTTGGTTAAGCATCTGACTTCCCCTCTTGTCATGATCTCATGGTTCCTGAGTTCCAGCCCCACATTGGGCTCTGTGCTGACAGCTCGGAGCCTGGAGCCTGCTTCGGATTCTGTGTCTCCCTCTCTTTCTGCGCCTCTCCTGTTCACACTCTGTCTCTCTCTCAAAAATAAATAATTATTTTAAAAAATTAAAAAAAAAAAAAAGAAAAGGAAGAGCCTAAAGAAAAAAGAGGGGGCAAAAAATGGTGAAACTTTGGGTTCAACACTCTAACTAAATTAAAAGAAAAATGTGTCAGAGCAGAGAGAAAGAAAGAGCCAAAGATTCATCCAGGCAGGGTGAGGGAGAGTGACCCCAGTGCTGGTTCTGTTTTTCTGTGTCGCAATAGATATGTTTCGGGTTCTCTCAATATCCCTCAGACAGAAACTTGAGCCATTTTCTGAGGAGAAACATTGAATCAATGTCCACTTTCTGCTGGCCTTGCACTTGGCCGGAGGCCGTGGTACTATTTGCATTTTCCTATCTCACACTGATCTAGTGAGATGGACTTATGATTCCATTTTACAGGCGGGCCGAGTCTGGTGACTTGTCCAGGACCCCCACGGGGGCTGAGAGATGCATCTCTTAAGGATTTCTCAAGTGCCGTCTTGAGGAAATAAGAAAGGCTTACGTTTCCCAAATATATTTTTGGGAGTCTCCTGGTTTCTCCGATGATCAAATCCTACTCTGAGGAAGGCAAGCGTGATGATGACAGGTGTGCCTCACGAGGAAACCGGGCCCACGGATTGAGCGGCCTCGCTATTCAGCCATGGAGGCCGGAAGCCTGGGCCCCATCCATCCTATGCGTGAAGCTAACGCATCACCAGGAGCATGGAGGGGATCCCCTAGCCTGGCATCGGGGGCGGGAAGCTCAAGGTCACTGCAGCTGGAGCTGAAGCTGGGCCAGTACCTGTGGGGCTCACTTGGAGCTTCTGGGAGAGGCTCCGGTAGGACGCCCCTTTTGGCAAATAGTAAGTCTTCGGTAGGTGTGCCCTACGGATTCGCCAGGTAAAGGAACCCGGCCACTGTCGCCTGGGTTCAGTCCCAGTCCGGGAGAGGCCCTCTGCATCCTTTGGTAACATCTGCCGAACAGTCTGCTGTTAAGCAACACGTCCCCTCTGCTTTGCCCTGCCAGCGGTCTACTGAGAGGCGATAGTAACAGCCGTCGTCGGTGGCGGGCTTGCTAGGAGAGAAAGTGCTTTGCTTCTACTGCCTCATTAAGACCTCCGAGGTCACTCCAAAATTGCAGAAGGGGAAAACGAGGCTGGGTGAGGTCGAGGGAGATGCCTGGAGTCATCCAGTCAGTAATGAGCCAGAGCCGGGCCCGGGGCCACGTGGAAGTGAGCATGTTTGACACTTCTTAGTTCCATTTGCTTTTAGCCAGGGCGGGAAGGAAGGTCACGGAACACTGTGCGTGGAAACTGGTTTTGCCCTGCTGAGGACGCCTCTGTTGAACTTCCTCCGCGAATGAGCGGGGTCCTGCTTGCCTTCCGCTAATTACTTGTGCGGGCAGTCCTGCACTTGAATATCACCTCACCCCTGAGACTCTCCCAAGGTGATTAGACTGCATCCGGAGGTGAGGAAAATTCCTTCTAAGCATTAGTGCTTAATGGACTTCAGCTCAAGGCAACTGAACCACCTACAGTGTACCCAGCATTGTCCTGGGCCCCAGGAAGATAGAGGTAAATTAAAACCGGCCTGAGATTCGGAGGTAACACTGCATTCAAATGAAGCACGTGGACATGTTCTAGATAAACACTGATACGTGACAATACATGGAATCAATAATGCAAATAATAGGCAATTATGAATAATTTGACAAAATGTGCCGCATAATGTAGAACAATGATCAGTCAGAAAAGTGTCAGGTAGGATTTGAGCAGTACCAAGGATGGTGTGAGAAGAGCCTTTCCCCTGGTATTCATGGCAAATTTGTCTGAAAGAGTTCATTTGCTCCTTGAAGCTACATTAAAAAAAAAAAAAAAAAAAGCTTCAGAGGTGCGTGGGTGGCTCATTTGGTTAAGTGCCTGGCTCTTGGTTTCGGCTCAGGCCATGATCTCACGGTTCCTGAGTTCAAGCCCCATGTCAGGCTCTGTGCTGACCGTACAGAACCTGCTTGGGTCTCTGTTTCCCTCTCTTTCTGCCCCTCTGTCTCTCAAAGATAAACATTTTTTTTTTTTTTTTTTTTTTTAAGTAGCTACATTGAAGTGCCTAGCTGGCTCAGTTGGTAGGGCATGTGACCCTTTATCTTGGGGTCCTAAGTTCGAGCCCCACACTAGGGGTAGACTTTACTTAAAAAAAAAGTATCTACACTTTTTTAAGTGTCTGCACTTAATTTAAATATTTTTGGTATGCATTTAGGGACAGGTGGTCAAGAGGGCCAATCATACAATTTAACATTTCCAGGAAAAGTCACATTGAAAAATACTATTTCTAAGCTCAAGATTCTATGAACTAATATGAATTAGTAATTCTTAGACTAGTTATTGGTATATGCTAAGAATTTGCCAAATATTGGATATTCTCGTTATCTCTTTTTTTAATGTTTATTTTTTTTATTTTTTATTTTTTTTAACGTTTATTTATTTTTCAGACAGAGAGAGACACAGCATGAACAGGGGAGGGGCAGAGAGAGAGGGAAACACAGAATCGGAAGCAGGCTCCAGGCTCTGAGCCATCAGCCCAGAGCCCGACGCAGGGCTCGAACCCGCGGACCGCGAGATCGTGACCTGAGCCAAAGTCGGACGCTTAACCGACTGAGCCACCCAGGCGCCCCTTTAATGTTTATTTTTAAGAGAGAGACAGACAGGGACAGAGCATGAGCGGGGGAGGGGCAGAGAGAGAGGGAGCCACAGATCCAAAGCAGGTTCCAGAGTCTGAACTGTCAGCACAGAGCCTGATGCAGGGCTCAAAACTCATGAGTCATGAGATCATGACCTGAGCGGAAGTCGGATGCTTAACTGACTGAGCCACCCAGTGACCCCTGTTATCTCTTTGATAAAGCAATTACTTGTGTTCCAGGTAGTGGTCCAAATGAATTTGTTATATAATGCATAATATTTGGTGATTGAGTTTGATCCTATACAGTGTATTTGCCATTGCAAAAAGTTTTTACTGTTTTCATTTTTTGTACTTTCGTGAGTACAAGTAGAATGTCTTTGGAGCAATGCATAGCTTTGTAGACCTAGTCAATAACTCTATTCCCTCCGGTATTTACTGGTAGTTCCTTCACAAATCCATACATTTTTAAAAGAACAGATATCCTTTTAAGCAATTCAGAAATGTTTTCTAGGTACTCGTTTATATTCAAAGTCTGTTATCTTGCATGAACATTCCCCAAAACATGCACGAAACATTTTTCTCATATTTTGGGTTGTCAATATGAAATGTACTTGAAATTTCCCACAGCATCAGTTTTCTTTGTAAGTTTTTCAACACATTTCATATGCTTTGATAACAGATAATGTCTTGTTCTGCAATTACTTTCAAGAAAATGACTTCTCTGGTTTAGTACCTTTAAGTCCTATTAAAAATATACTAATGAGCTTGTTGTCATAGGAAACTATCTGTGTCAGACTGACTATAGCCTTTGGAGAAACCATTTACGATGAGAGAGGTTCCATTCCTGAGCATGACTGATATTAAGTTGTTGAATTACCTGCCCAGATAGTATTCCTAGCCATTGTGGTCCTGCTTAAATGGCCTGACTCTTGTGGAAGCTAAGCTATTTGGAGGTCAGCATTTCCTGCAAGATGTGAGAACATTTTTGCAAAGTTCTTCAATAGTAAGAAAAACGTGAACAGGTAAACATGATACGTAACACAGAACAAATTACCTATCACGATAAATTTACTGGTAAGCTCTTCCCTGAAAAGGCATTTTTGTGTTATTTGCATTCTTTTCTGTATACCTAAAGACAATATTATGAAAGTAGTACATTCTCATACAAAATTTGGAAATCATAAGATAGAATTAAAAAAAAATCAACAACCCATTCATGGACAATCACTGTCAACATTTTTAGGTATGTCTTTTGATTTCCCGTGCATGTTAAAAGATCATTAGGATATGTACATATCATTTTGTGTCCTTTCAAGATACCTTTCATTATTGTACGTTTCATCTGTTATTCAATTTTGTATGGTCATAACTAACTATAGCACCTGTGTGCAAATAGAGACTCCCGAATTTTAGACTTGCCAGCCAACAGGCTATACTCACGTTTAATTTTCTGATACCCATAGACATTTGGCCCATCAGACATTACAGATCCATGGATAGAAGACGTGTCTGCTTTGCTACATGTTTCAAACATTTATTTGCTCTTCCTTCATATTTTTTGTATATGTCCGTAACCTTTTGACCAAATTGCGGTGATCATTTTGTTTGCTATGATAAATATAAGTACCAGTGTCTTAATTCACTTCTGATCACTGTTTCAAAGAGGCCCACAGGCACAAAATTTAAAGCAGTTTTCCTAGGATTGGAGATCAGTTGGGACCAGTATCTCCACGATGTCTCTTTCAGAAGAACCCATTCAATGTATATTATATAGCCTCCTGCTATATCCAATATGATACACAAAGGATTGATTGCAGCCTGTATTTTTTTTTTTCCAGGGGGTAGGAGCAGCTTTATTGTGGTATAATTTATATACAATAAAATTCAACTTAAGTATGTTATGTAATGGCTTTTGACGAGCGTATACAGTCCTAGAACCACACGAGGATCATGATACGGAACATTTCTAGTACCCCTAAAAGTCTCCTTGTGCTTCTTTGTAGTCAGTCTCCTCTCTCCTGCTTCTCTGACCTCTGGCAATCCTGATCACTTTAGTCTGGCTTTTCTGGAATTTCATATTAATGGAATCACACAATCATTTGCGTCTGCTTCTCACACTTAACAGAAGCCTCTTGAGAGCACGTAAGGTGTTGATGTGTCCATGTGCCCTCCTGTTCGTTGCCGAAGAGCGTTTCATTGTGTGACTACACCACTATTCGTTTATCCCTTCTCCAGCTGATGAGTATTTGACTTCTTTCAAGTTTTTGGACAACTGTTAACATAAATAAAGCAGCTTTGAACTTGAGTACACATCTCTGCGGGGACCCATGTTTCCATTTCTCTTGGATGAGCACTTAGAAGTAGACTTGCTGGGCCATATTGTATGTGTCTATTTAACGTGACAAAGGACCACCCATTTATTTTTCCCGAGTGCAATTCTATTTTGCATTCCCAGAAGCGATGAATAAAGGGCTAGGTGCTCCGCATTTTTGCCAACACTTGGCATCTTCCATTTTTATAATTTTTTTTTTTTTTAATTTTAGCCATCCTTGTGACATCTAGTGGTTCCATTGACCATTTTTTCTGGTGACTCACGATGTTGAAAATGTGTCATGCACTCATTTTGTCATCTGTATGTCTTCTTTAAAATCCTTTTCCTTTTTTTATTGGATTGTTTGCTTTTCTTCTGGACTTATAAGAATTTGTAACACAGTCCGCATATGAGTTCAGATACATTTATATGTGTACCCGATATTAGTTTTGCATATCCTTTTTTTCCCAATCTGTAGCCTTTTCATTTTCTTAACAGTACCTTTTCAAAAGTGAAGTTATAGTATTTTAAAAAAATTTTTTGTGAAGTCCATTCAATCATTTTTTTTCTTCTTGGATCCTAGTTAAAAAAATATTTGCCTACGGGCACCTGTGTGGCTCAGTCAGTTAAGCTACTGACTTCGGCTCAGGTCATGATCTCAAAGCTCATGAGTTCGAGCCCTGTGTCAGGCTCTGTGCTGACAGCTCAGAGCCTGGAGCATGCTTTAGATTCTGTGTCTCCCTCTCTCTCTCTGCCCCTTCCCTGCTTGTGCTCTCTCTCCCTCAAAAATAGATAAACATTGAAAATAATTTAAAAAATATTTGCCTAATCCAAAGGCACTAAGATTTTCTTCCAGAAGGTGGATAATTTTAGGTTTTAAATTTGAACTTATGATCCATTTTAAAATTAATTTCTGGGGGCACCTGGCTGGCTCATTTGGTAGAGCATGAGACGCTTGACCTTGGGATCATGAGATTGATCCCCCCTATTGGGTGTAGAGATTGCTTAAGAAAATAAAATCTTAAAAAAAATTAATTTCTGGGTATGGTAATGAGTCAAGGTCAAGCTTTACTTTTTTGCAGTTTTTGTCTTGCACAGTTATTTAAAAACTTTTTATTTCCCCCACTGAATTGCCCTAGCATATTTGTAAACAAACAAACAAACAAACAAAAAATCCCCAAACCAATTAGCCATATATATGTGGGCTATTTCTGGATTTTCTATTCCTTCCATTGAATTAATTTCCTATCTTGATACCATATATATATATATATATATACACACACATATATATATGTATGTATATATATATATATATATAGAGAGAGAGAGAGAGAGAGAGAGAAAGTCTTGAAATCAGGGCATGTTATTTCTCTGACTTTGTTGTTTTGCAAAGTTATTTTGGCTATTCTAGGTTCTTGGTATTTCCATGTGAATTTTAGAATCAGGTTTTGAATGTCATCAACAAAAGACTTTTACTCAGCATGTGTGAGGACCTCTCAATATGTAGTACGTTTTTATAGGATGGGGTGGGGGTGGGATGGAGGTGACGCATGTCTCTCTCACGCTTATCCTCTATTCCTTTAGCACTTCTCTCCAGTGTACGAATAAAGATGCCCATTAGTTAGTGGTGCTAGAATTTGCCAGATAGTTCTGAAACTATTTAGATAAATGACTACATGTTTGACGTGCAATCCTAGCTCCTGAAAGCCATGGAGAAGTGTCAGGCCATGAAGCAATCCCATGAAAAGTAGGCTGAACCTTTTTCAACAGAAGCAAGATCCAGATTCTGATAATCATTGCTACAACCAGAAGTCAAAGGATTCTTTCTTGCTCATGAGTAGAAAGCACCTCCGTTCTTGCGGTCACAGCTCCGACATTCTTACACGCTCGTTATCAGCCTTGAATATGTATGGCAGTGGTACAGTGTCCCGGCCTTTATGGCAGCAGCTGTGATCACTGTCTTCCTTAAACTGACCCCTTTGTTCCTCATTACAGTCATGTCGTGCCAGAACTTAGACCTATTTTGTTTTAGTCCGTCTTCCTCTGTGCTCTCTTGTTGGATTTTTTTCTCTGGCAGGTAGAAGCTATCAGTTTATTGAGATTTTATCCTGTGCGCTGTTTAGAATGCCTGTTTTCTAGCGTATGTCATACTTGCGGATCAGACATTGACATTCGAAGAAAGCACTTAAGTTATTATATTCTGATTCTCAAAATTCAAGCCCTTGAAGTAGGATAGCTGAGCTAATGCGTTCCACATTCTGGCATCTCATTTGGTACCCATGTATTAATCAGAATCAGGGATAAGAGCGTGCTGTATCTAGCCTTGTCAAAATAAACATTAAAATACATTTGTTCTAAATAAAATCTTGTGTTGATTTGTCAATTTGTTTTATTAATAGAAAACTTTACACCTCCTGTCAAATCTTCTACTCAAAAAAAATACCTGTTTCTGAGACAGACTGAAGCTCGATGATTAGTACAATCCCTCTGGGTGTTGGGGGGAGAAGATACCACCTTATCATTATGCACCACTGGCCTGCCTTCACTTTCGGAAAAACAAAGGGGAAAGCAGCTATGGAAAGCAATTGATATTCCTGCACAGGTTGGGGGTGATATGCAAATGGATAAACACAGTATTTCCATTCTGAGTAAGCTATATAGGATCACACCAGCAGGGGTTTGCTACTGTATTCCCTTCTGTTTTCAGCTCTGTTGTCCTTTCAGAAGCTGTGAAACTAAGAATTTCTAAGGGATGCATTAAGGGATTCAAAGCCCCGGCAGAGAACTATGTAACAATTAGCAATCACACAAAAAGTAAACAATACAGCCTGCAACGATACAAGGAGGGCATTACGAAATGGGTTTTCAAATTTGGGGTGATACTGGTATAGTATGACTTTGTTACTCGCTATTATTCACATCGTGCGTATGGATCTTTTTTGATGGTGTATAAAATGAACTGGTCTAGAGCTAATTAAGTAATTGTTTTTGTTCTTTAATTAAACTCTGTCTGACTCAGTGTCTCCCCAGGGGTCTGATACATGTTGGAATCTACTTTTTGGTGGGGGGGGGGGTGGTGGTAAGGCTACTTCTAAGGGTCCCTCATTAAATTTAAATACAGAAAAATCCCTATTTTGTGTAGCTCTGCATTTCGGTAAATCTCTGCATTGGATCTTAGACTAGTTGAAGGACAATCAAGAAAGAGTAAACTGAGAGATCCAAGGTCTTCATTTTACCAAATAAAACAGGCCTATTGGGTCCTGTCTGCTTCCTGGTGAGAGGCCATCCTTTCCACACAGCCGTACCACCTGTCCCCCAGGAGGAGGCACTCAGCCCCTCTGCCTTTAAGGCCAATCTCAGCTTTAGGAAAGCAGGGTTCCATTACTTTAGATTTAACAAACTCAAACGTCACACTTCCTGTTAGCATTACTCTGACTGGAACCCAGTTGTGGCAAGTATTTCTGGTTAGCTCTTGGTGCCCAGGTACTGCCTTGCTGATAATCCTTACTGTCCCTGGCTGTTAAAGAGATGGGTGATGGTGGCTCTGTGACCTAGAAGCAGAAGGCTACCATCTAGAAAGGAGGGCATAAAATACAGCAGGACAGTCTCTTACGGTTTTATCTTATTTTTCCTTCCCTTCCCCAATGTTCATCTGTTGTGTTTCTTAAATTCCATAAGAGACTCTTAAATACAGAGAACAAACTGGGGGTTGCTAGAGGGGAGGTGGGTGGGGGATGGGCTAAATGGGGGATGGGCACTAAGGAGGGCACTTGTTGGGATGAGCACTGGGTGTTGTATGTAAGTGATGAATCACTGGGTTCTACTCCTGAAATCAATACTACACTGTATGTTAATTAACTTGAATTTAAATAAATACATCATATAACTAGAAAATAATATAAAATAAAGCAGGAGAAGAACACAGTAGTTGTTCTAAACTTCTCCTGGACACTTATTCATGGGTTTCTTTGTGCCCACACCCTGGGTTGTGTCTTCAACCCCAGGGAATGAATCTGGTTCCAGGTCATGACTTCCAATTGGTGTCCTCATTTCGTGGTTAATCTAACTGCCTCATCTAATTAAAGACAAAGCATGTACCAGAATCTGCCTTTCTGCCTGGTGCTCATGCCATTAGATGATATTGTATGGCCATCTGAAGGCAAACCCATCAGGGTTTCACTCTAGCCACTGTGTATCTGCCTTTCAGCTGTTTGGGTTTTCTAACTTGGTTGAACCTGATGATGTAGGAAAATGAACTTTTGTTTACTTACCTTAGGAAATAAATTGTAATCAGATGGCCAGTGATGGTCTGCTCACTGGAAGAGACACTTCAAGCGGGAATGATTTATTTGATGAGATTGATCTCAGTTTAGGAAACAGTGCCCTGTCCTTTCTGCCACGGTCTTAAATTGGCTCTTGAAGATTCACAAGGTTGTGAGGCCCTTTCAAAGGCAGAGAACAGGTAGTGGTAGGAGAGTGAGGGGAAGCTTGGTTGGTTAGTCTTTCTTTTAATTAGGGGTGAAAAATCTTTGAATAAGTAGCTAGCACAATTTGCTGGTGTGTGTGTATCTAGAGAAGCCCCAGGAGACATTGACTTAAGCTCATTGGCCTCAGCATTATCACCGGTCACGTGACCAGACCTCTGAAGGGAGGCCAGTCTCCCGATTTTTGTCTTTGTGGTTGGAGGCAAGCAAGCTAAGGGGAGTTACGAATGGTTGTTTTGTCTGCCATGGTGGTCTTGTCAGTTCTCTGGTTATTCGGCCTGCAAGATGGGTCCTCTGAAGGTTTAGCTTCTAACCGTTATTCATGTTCATTTACTCCTTTATGCTCTTGGTTATATTTTTCTGCACATGCATTTTGTTCAAGTTCCAGATCACAGCATCCGGGACCCTTTATGCCTACCCTCTCTCCTTTCTAGCTGGCCTCAACTTCCATTTCCTTAAAGACTTCACTATTCCACCATGTGGATTCTTTTACTGTTTGCGAGAAGTGGCATAACGTCTCATGCAAAGGTTGCCTCAAATATGTAGCTTTTACTCATTAATGAAGAGCTTGTCAATTCTGGGAAGCCTCCCCAAAGGCCATCCTTCTGGTTTGTAAAGCTGATGATGCAGCATCATATTGGTTTTCTTGCATGGTCGTCTGTTCCTACACTCAAAGATTCCTTGGTCTAGTGGGACAGAGACATGGGAACAATGGCTTGCACATGGTAGGCATTCAGCAAATGTGCAGTGAAGGAGACTGTAGGAAGCTGAAGGAAAAGAACTAGCTGTTAATATTTCCTGGTTTCCCTCCACAACAGCCTAACACTGGTAATAATTAATAATCTACAATCGTTTATTAGAACAAACTAGTTTGATTAGTTGATTAATCAAACCAGCAAAAAAAAAAAAAAAAAATTAGTCTTATAACATCTATTGAGACCGATACTGCTGTTGGCCCATCATTTTGGTGGCCATTGTCACCAACTGCCCTGTGCGATCTAGGGAACAGAACATCTGTTTTCCTTTCTTTTCCTGTTCTCTCCTAAGTGTGTGCCCGTATGTTTATGTGACTTTCTTGTCTTTCTTTTTCTTTCTTTCTTTCTCTTTCTTTCTTTCTTTCTTTCTTATTTCATCACCATCAATAATGGAAATTTCATATCCCTCATTGTTCATCTGTTCATGTCTGATTAACATTATTGCCATGACTTGTCTCTGACTCAGTGGACCAGGGGCCGTCTTTGTATCCAAAAGCTGGGATAAATCTAAATATTCGAGCACAGAAATCATTTGCTATTCACAGCACTGACCTCTGGCAAGCAGATTTTGTGCACAATACCATGAAATATGATTCATCGAGGAATGAAGAGTTATTTCTTCCCCACAGAAAATAACCTGAAGACAACTCAGTCTCTTGCAGACTTTTAATTCTATTAAAAAATGATAATACTGAATTCGCATTGCTTAATACATACTAATGCAGATCTTTGTTTTGTTTTATCCCTTCTCAAAGGATTTGAGGATCCACGGAATATGTATAGAAGTTGACAGAGAGGCTGATCATCTTGGAGTAGTAGTGAATCAGCTGGCTTGCCGAGAGGTAGGAGTATCCTTGGTAGAAGGACCACCTAGGCCATGGCAGAGATAAAAATAAAAAGTCCTATCTTCAGATACATGGTCTTTTTTACTGAGATGTAACTGACACATAACACTGTACTCATTTTTATAACATAATGTTTTGACATAGGTATATATGGTGGAATGATCACCACAATGTTTAGTTAACATGCATCACCACACATAGCTACAATTTTTGTGTGTTGTGATGAGAACTTTTAAGATCTGTTCTCCCAGAAACTCTCAAATACACAAGACAGTATTGTTAACTATGGTCACTATGCTGTGCGTTACATCCCCAGGACTTATTTCTAGAACTAGGAGTTTATACCTTGTGACCACACCTACCGGGTCTTATCTTCTTATCTCTGTTTTTTTGTATTCTTAACATGCATATGTTTTTATGAACTACTGATGCCTCTTGGAAATAAAAGTCTGAAATTGGGCGGCTTACTTAGGCAGGGTCTTATGGGGTCTTAAAAACAAGGGGGTCTTAATAACTTTGTTATTACAAAACTGTGTGCCTGTTTGATTTATTTTGGGTCGTTTATAGACCAAAATTAAGAAACAGGTGACGTTTTACTATCCTCATTCTTTCAGTAAACACTTATTTAGCGGTCACTGGGAAAAAAAAAAATGTATCCTCTGGGAATTAGTCAGATGTGGGATTGAAGCCATATATTGGTGTGAGACTTTGGGGAAGTTGTTTAACTGTTTAAAACATGGGTTCCTACATCTACCAGAAAAAAAAAAAAAAAGACTAATATTCTTTATCTCCAGGGTTGTGTGGATGGGAGACTCAAAGATAAGTGCTCAAAGGAATACTGGTTGTTGCTATTGATATGATTACTACTGTTACCAGTTCTAATAACTGTTCTCAATAACTGCATGAAATAAGGCACTTTCACTTTTCTTGGGGCGGAGGGCTGTCATCGACTAATTATGCCACAAGACAGCATAATCTCAGAGGCAATAATAGAGGTAGAAACAAAACGTTATGAGATTAGAAAATGGGTAAATTTGGACTACCCGGAGACCTCAGAAAAATCCCCAGGAGCGAGTATCTGTGGTGAGCCTTCAGAAATGAGCAGGGTCTTAATAGAAATCCTCATTCCTCCTCCTCTCTGCACTTAGTGCCTTTCTCAGAAAAGAATGTGGTACTAACGTCTATAGAAGAAATACTCTCCATTACTGTATTTGTGTGTAACTCTTGTGTGGAAGATACATGCGAGATTATATGGTTATGAGGTTCTATGGTTTTGTGGGTCCGGAGACTTACTGGATTTGAGGGAGAACCAGTCGCCTGGAAAGGGGTGTCTCAGGCTAGACAGCCAGACACCAAAGAGTCAAATCCAGGTGCTGCTGGATGTTTCTCTTGGACTTACCCATGAAGTCGATTGTCTATTGGAGATGTGGTTTCCTTTGGAAGGTTCTGGCACTGTCCCTATAGAGATGGACTTGGTATGAGGAGTTAGGAAGTCCAGAGACTTAACAGAAAAGTTGTGGGGATCCTTCGGTACTCTAAAGGAGCAGGCCCTCCCTGGATGGGAGCCAGGTGGACTCCGGAAGGTCATGCGCATCGGGGTTAGGATTCCAGCTCTGCCGTCTACCAATGGGTGACATTGGGCAAGTTACTAAATCTCTCTGGGTCTTGTACCCCTTACGACGTGTGAATAGCGAAATCTTCCTTGGATGACTGACGTGAGGGTTAAATAGCTCCTACGCATGGAAAGCTTCCAGACTGTAGTCACATAGTGCTAGTTCGCTGTCTTCCTTCCCTCCCTCGTCCTCTCCATTTCCTCTCTTTCTGCCACCATTGTATTTGAGTATTCCAGCTGGTATCTGCTTTGCTAAGAGATGCCAAGAGGCGTTAGTCAACGCATGACCCAGAGTATTAAAGGGAGAGCATGCCATCCCTGGGGGTGGCTGTGGTAACCAGAACCAAGCAAGAACCCCAAGAGGTAAAGCTCTGGTGATGGGGGGAGTGAGGGAGAACCAACACTCAAGCAGCCAACCTTCCTCCTAGGAGATCATCCTTCTAGTGCTAAATTTTAATGGTCTGCATTTTACTAAAGGACACTTGCCCCCTGTAAGGATAGCCACACTTTCATGCAATACTAAGTAAACGTACGGCTTCTCCTACTGTCATATAATGTTCCTCCATGTGAAAGGAATTTTAAAAATTCTTAAGCAATTTGGGAAGATATTTTTGGGAGGATGAGGACCAGCTGGGTGGCAGGGACATTTACTCTTAGGTCACTCGACTCAGAAGTTAAACATTTACTTTACCTAATTATAAGTGGCTCTGCCATAGCAGGACGGGAGCCCAGAAATTCCGGTTTTTAAATTGCTCAGCCTCATTTGATGATCCATGATGAATGGATTTCTCTGACTTTGATAAGCCTGGCCCAATAATACCCTGGCTGACATCATTATCTATCAGTGTTCAATTCTTTACTTGGGTCAGTAAATGCAAAGCAAAAGAGAACTGAGAGGCAGAAATGCTATGGGGCACAAATCTTTGAAGCTAAAGTGTGTTTGGCTCAAATGATCCAGTGTTGTATCAGTCCCCAGTCTTTTTTAGCCCCTTGGAGAAAAGTTGTTTCCCTAATGAGCAACTGGGATTCGAGAAGGAGCAAATCCTAACTCTGAACTTGAAATGCGAAAATCATTTCGCATTTGATGGAGGGAGGGAGGGAGGGAGGTCGTGTTAAAATTCAACTTCTCCTTCACACGTGTATATCTGACAGTGTAACGTGGGCAAAGCACGTATGTTTGTGACGGTCATCTCGCAAGCAACGAGCAAGTAAGCATTCCTAAGTGACTAGACGGAGATGGTCTGCAAGTGTTTGTGAGTGAAACACGTCTAGTTCTGTAAATGGTCCTCAGGGACATGTGACAAATCGAATGGGTTAGAGCTAAGAGGGCACCGACCTGCAGGTATGCATGCATCACTCTCAGTGTGAAAATAGTCAGGAGTGCTGAGCATACGTGAGTCTGAATGCTGTTTGTGACTCTGATGCTACCACGAGACAGATGAAAAGGATTGAGAGAGGAATGACAAGAAACACATATGTAGAAATGTTACTGCTTTTTAGCATTGATCGTGCTGTTCACAAAGCATGTATGTGACTCGACTCAATAACAGTTTAGAATTCTAGTCTCTCAGAATTAACATTCGGGATATTTGCCCCATGACTGAATGCCTGGGGTTAAAATTTAGGTAAGTTTTAAAAGCTGGAGATGCCGCTGAGATAGATTTTGAAAAACCTGTGGTTAAATGGCGGTCAGCGCACATCACATTCCAGGTTGGCTGAACTCAATCTTGTGAACAATGTCAGCATCACCTCTGTATTCTGAGCCATGCTGATCACGTTCTGCCATGACGGGCTGGACATTTTTAATGTTCTCTCCTGAGTGCAGTATTCTCTCTGCTTCCTTTTCATTTTAGAATACACATGTATAAATTGTCAAAATCTTCCTCATTCTGTTATTTATTATATTTCATTGTTGAGTCCATTGGAGATAAAAACATGCCATTGTTATTCTGACCAAAAAAAGAAACAAAAATTCCTTGTTCCACATCTTGATAGTTACTTCCATCTCTCGTGCAGGAAGAAATGGAGGCTGAATGAGAGCCTAACCCCACGTAATGAGAAATGCGTATATGCATGCAATCTGATGCATATCTCACGACCAACAAACAAACAAAAAAATCATGTTTGAGAGAGGAAGAAATGACCCACATTTTGGTTACGCTTGGAATATGGAACATCAACTATTACTCCTAACTGCATTGTTTAAACTCTCTGCAGGAGATGTCTGCCCCCAGGAAATTCTCGATCCCCAACATGGAGGAAATTGTAATGGAAAAACCCATTACACTGACCCCTGCCAAGGGGGGTTGACTCTAGTAGCAAAAAAAAAAAACAACAAAAAAACAAAAAAACAAAAAACAAAAAAAACCCCCAACAACAACAAAAATAAAACAAAAAAACGATAGTAAGATGTTTAATATCTACCCACCTTGTACTCATATAGTCCTTGCTTCCTATTCGGTAACAGGCAAGACAAATTTCTGGATATATCTATGAAGTTCTAGAGGGCTGTTGAGGATGTATGCAAGGTCAAAGGCAAACCCGGGGTTTGCAATAAGGAGAATGGAAAAATAAAAATGAGATGAATGAATAAACTCAACTGAGTGCTCTTTGTAGTCAAGAAAGGAGAAATCAATACAAGAGTTAACTTCATGCCAGGTTCCTTACAATCATGTCATATAATCCGCACTACAACAGGAAACTGAGGCAAGGAGGGGTTAAACAATTGTCCAAGGTCACGTAACTGCCAAGAAGCGAATCCTCCAGTCGTCTGACTTCTTCACTTAGATCAAACTGCCTCCCAGAGGTCGTTGACAGCATTTATTTACCTTATTTTATGCAACACCTAACAGTAACACAACAGGCAGATCTATATGTTCAGGTAATTTTATCTGATGGCAACAAAAAGGCAATGAAGTTTTCTGCTGCTTATATCTGCTAAAAGGTTAGCATTCAGTGACAGGGTTTACCCGTCAAAGATGTCAGTGAGCATGTAATGAGAAAATATCACCAGATGAGTAAAGCAACAAATGAAAATGATTAAGCAGCGCCTGGGTGGCTCAGTAGGTTAAGCGTCCGACTTTGGCTCGGGTCATGATCTTGCAGTTGGTGAGGTCGAGCCCCGCGTTGGGCTCTGTGCTGACAGCTCAGAGCCTGGAGCCTGTTTTGGATTCTGTGTCTCCCTCTCTCTCCCCCTCCCCCGCTCGCACTCTGTGTGTGTGTGTGTGTGTGTGTGTGTGTGTGTGTGTGTCTCTCTCTCTCTCAAAAATAAATAAACATGTAAAACAATTTTTAAAAAATGAAAATGGTCAAGTTGGGAAAAGCGGTTAATGTCGGAGATGTGCGATGTCAACACGCCCTTAGTGGGTTCTATCAGTGTGACCATCTTTCAGTGATATCTGTGGATCTTTGTATCTCAACTTCATTTCTTTCCGAGCCGTTAATGATGCAGTCGTTGGGACGCCCGCATTCATTCCAGGCTGGTGTACCCGTGTTTCAGAATTTTCCCTTGTCGTGTTTTGATATTTCCTTATTAAGAATATGCCATTTCTATATAGCTTTTCATATTTTCTCCCTAGAGTAGCTTAACGTGAAAACCGCATATTCAGTTAGATACTCCTCCGTGTCTACAAACACCATCAAAAAAGGAAAAATACGCCTGGCTCTGTGGCTATTTTCATCAGCCGTGGGTCTGAATGCTTCCGTGTGATTGAGATGCAGGCCCTTCTCATTTACTCCCAGGAAACAGTCCCAGTTGTCTGAAGAGTCAACACCTTCCGACAGGGACCATGCGGCCAGCCGTTCATTAACTCCCACAAGGCTCCTTGTGAATTTGCCTCTCTCCCCGTGACCAGTGACCCCGTCTCAAGAGCCGAGGTGGCTTAAAGCAATATTGTTTCCCTGTCTGGGTCCTCCAGGTATCACCAGGCGTCGGTACCCGGGTTGAAGGCCTGTGATGGAACTAAATTGAATGCTGGATGCCATTTTGGAAACTTAACATCGAGGATTACGAACAGCAAAAGAACAAAAGCGTGAAAGACTTTTGTTTGTTTGGTTGGTTGGGTCGAGACTGGAAAACAATGTAGAAAATCCTTCAGGAGCAGACTCTTTGAAAGGTGACTAACAAATACAGGGTGATGATCTAATTCGTTTACTGGTTTACATCCGCAGATCTTTGGCTTTCGCGCCGTATTATTTATTTTTATCATCCAATCCGTTTCTGTTGCTTCACATCCCTATACTCAGAGGTCAGGTGGAAGAGAGAATGTGAAGGCAATGCAAGAATTTAAGAAACAACTTGTGTTATCTCTACTCACCTGGACCACCGCTTCTGAATATTTTTTAACATCGGTTTTGTCATTTGACAGCAAAGCTAAAAATCCCAAACTGGCTCCACCAGTCTCACGTAGTTTCCAAAAGGCAGTTTCTGGGAATATCAAATAAGATAAAATGCACGAAAAAAAGAGATACTTTTCCACTGAGCACCTATCTTGAGTTACGCCAAGTCACAGATGTGGGGGCACCAAAATACAAGACATTAAACTTGCCAGCCAGTGGAGAGACAGACACAGGAAACAGAAACTGTGACGAACCATTAAGATGCCTAAAACCAAGGTCTAAGGAGCCATGATAATACCAGGGAGCCCAAGAGAGGAGGACAGGGCACTCTGGGCAGAGGGGCCCGCGTGTGGAAAAACAGAGGGGAGAGATGATATTGTCACTGAAACCTTTAAGTAATTAAAACGGGGTAAACATTTTGGCAGAGAAAATGGCAAGGCCTGATGTATAGGAGTCTGGTTCATAAACAGTTTTGTTCGCCACGGAAAGCCATTGGCTCTTACCCTGTGGGCAACGGGAAAGCGCTGGTGAGTTTGCAACAGGGGAAGCGATGAGTGGAAGAGCCTTGCAAGGCTGTCAGGGGTGGTTGGAGGAAGGAGAGTAGGAGCCAAGTGCAGACGTCAGGAGCTCACCGACGACGAGGCAGGAGCTCGCACAGCAGCAGTGAGCTTTGAAGGTGAAGAGTGGAGACGCCAGAGACACCGAGGGCGAAACAGCAAGGTGTCTGGTCCTAGAATCACCTTAATCCAGAAGACCCTGTGCACGGTCAGCGGCCCATCCTGTCTCAGGCTCACCATCCCCGGGGCTCATTTCTCCCCTTCTAGCTTTCCTGGAGGGGAGGTTTTCTTTTCCATTTCGTAAGAGTTACGGGGCCCGCCGTGAGTCTCGGAAGGATTCTTCTGCGATTTTCAGATGCCAAGAATGTTGCCAATGACATCACATTTCTAGGGTAATTCTTCTCCCCAACTTTGTGAGGACAGGAAGCAGACCTGTCTGACCCCCCTGCTGGGTCCCCCGCACAGTGCCCTCCAGAGACTGGATGCTCCGTAAGGACTTGTTGGATGTGCCCGTGATAAACGGTGCAGGGCCTTGCCAGCAAGATATCCTGAGAGGTCAGAGGGGCAGACGGAGCTACGCGATGAAGTCACAAAGTTGTAAGCAGGCTCCGTGATGGACTTGGTAATGATAGAAACCATGTGTTGAGGTCTCGTACGTCCATGCACCAACATAAACGTGTTTTGTGTGCAGTATCTGAATTCTCACAGCAACCCTTTGTGGGTGCTGTGTTTATCCCCACTTTGCAAACGAGGAAACCAAACCTAAGAAGTTACAGTCTCGTGACTGGCAAAGCCTCGGCTCTCATCCTGGGTGAGTCAGGGGCGAAAACCTGCCTAAACCACCGTGCTGGATTTCACGGCGCCTTGAATGATGTGAATTCGGTCAAAAACGACTATTTAAATGGGTCAGTCCTTTCTTTCTGCCTTACATTTCCGTGTCTTTTCGTTTGTGGATTGTTTCACGTCATTTCTCAATACACATGCCTGGATTTGACAGACGTGGATGCTGTCTGCCTCCTCCCTTTCCATTCATCCTCTCTGTCCCCCCTAAATGATGATACGCAGTCATTTGTTGGGGTGAATGTGCTGAGCAGTTAGATCCATAGGTCTCCACGCCGTGTTTTCCACTCCAGCCTCTCTCTTGTGGGGGCTTGAGTCTCCCTGGCTCTCTCCCTTTAATCTCCCCTCCCCCATCCCTACAAGTTGGGAGGTAAAGCTATGGGAGGAGTAGCACTTGGAGGTAAAGGTACTAGTAAAACAGCAGGTACTGCTAGTGAGAACAGCGTCCTTGCAGCCTTCAAGGAAGATCAGCCACTGGAGGGCAGGGACTGCGTGTTCTTTATCTCCCTGTGCATCACCTCATCCACTGGCTGGCACCGAGAGGCACCTGAGAATTGTTTGCTGATCTACCGAAGTATGGACGTGTGGGGGCCATTTGGGAGGAAGAAAACTCACCGCTCCTTTTATTTTCTGTGCAACATACTCTTCTTTTTTTATATGTTTTGGACACATTCACACAGTACCTTCAACACAGACCTAGGAGCATCTTTTCCTTTCTCCCTCCGTGATTTATCTCATCGCTAATAACTGTATTCATTATATACGGGGTACCATTACAAGAACAGACCTCTTACTTACCACCATGCACATACACATGTCTGCTCGCCTTCTTGGTCTCAGATGAGTAGCTATCCGTATCACGAAGCTTCCACAGTAAACCGTCCTTGGCTTTCAATACGTCTCTTCCTTGAAAGGCTAATACTGCGATATGCATTAATTTAATGGCAGATTTGGGTAATGTGCTCCCATTTTACAAATACTGTGGCTAGTCTTAAAAAAAAAAGAGAAGAAAAAAGAAAAACTTTTGACCATAAATTGTTCTCTGAATTCAAGAATGTCTCTTATTTGTGATATCAATTCCCCTTGTGCCTCAGACTTTGTTTTTTTCCCCACTTCACCTCCAAAATTCCATTGAAAACATCTGCTAAGGACTTATTTAAACAGCTAGTTAATTCTTTATAAAGCTCAGAGGCGCGCCCATCTGTTCCAGGAGCATTCTCTTTTCTCAAGAGCTGGATCATATCTTCTACCCGTCTGACAGCTGGGGTTGCATCAAAACTCTTAATTTCTCTATCAGTAGTATGGCACCTTGCATTAAAGTTTATACCTGATTTTTTTCTCTCTTGACTTGCTCTGAACAAATATAAGAACAATCAAGTTATTTCCTTCTTTTTTTTTGGTTTTACTTAGATCTTTCAATTTTGTTTTCATTTTTAGAGCCAAGAGGCCTTCTTTTTCTAATCTTTGTAACAAAATAGAAGTCAGGGTGTGGTTCCGATGGGTTACATTTCTGGCATCTTGCTCCTTGGACCCTGTCTGCAAACCCCTTGAGCTTACATGAGGTCCACAGGGATAATTTGCATACCCCTTACTAGAGAATGAAGACCAGTCCCAATATCCCCTCCATCCATTCTCCTTGGAATGTTTCTGCTTTCTCGCGGATGAGGCAGAAGCAAATCCTCCGTATCTCCCGACAGGGGAAAATTCTTTTCCAGCTCTTCAGATGGTCCCAAAGAAGTGCACTGAGATGACAGAGGAAGCTCCCTCTTCCCCTCCACTCCTTTCTGGGTGCTCAGACTCAAAGCACAATTATTACTGTTCTCCACACAATCTGTTTCTCTCTCCTATGTCCATCATTTTATATTTTCAAGGTAAGCGAGAAGGTTCGGGAGTTACAGGACCAATTCTCAGAAATTTCTTTTGTTAGGGGCCCCTGGGTGGCTCAGTCAGTTAAGCGTCCGACTTCGGCTCAGGTCACGATCTTGCAGTTCGTGGGTTCTAGCCCCGTGTTGGGCTCTGTGCTGACAGCTCAGAGCCTGGAGCCTGCTTCCCATTCTGTGTCTCCCTCCCCCACTCACGCTCTGTCTCTCCTTCTAAGATAAATAAACATTTAAAAACTTAAATAAGGGGCGCCTGGGTGGCGCAGTCGGTTAAGCGTCCGACTTCAGCCAGGTCACGATCTCGCGGTCCGTGAGTTCGAGCCCCGCGTCAGGCTCTGGACTGATGGCTCGGAGCCTGGAGCCTGTTTCCGATTCTGTGTCTCCCTCTCTCTCTGCCCCTCCCCCGTTCATGCTCTGTCTCTCTCTGTCCCAAAAATAAATAAAAAAAAAAACGTTGAAAAAAAAAATTAAAAAAAAAAAAATAAATAAAATAAATAAATAAAAACTTAAATAAAAAAAAGAAATTTCTTTTGTGAAGTCTGCGTGTGGGGATCTGTTTCATCTTCTTTAGGGTATCTGGTACCTAATATATTAGCGCATCGGTTGACAGAGATTTAACTTCTGGCTCCACTTTGCTCACCGCATAATGTATTACAGGGACAGCAATTCAGAGGTCCTCATTTGCTCTGGTCCTCATTGCTTATCAGAGGAAATCGGATGGCCTCCTGCAGGCATTTATCCCCGACATACTCAAATGTTGATTCACCCCATTGGCTGCCTTTTTCTGATGTAAGAATCCCAGTTCCCTCAACCTTCGTCCTCGTCCATCTTCCGTTCTTCTCCTGATTTTCAGGAATACCCTCTGCGAGGCGGCTACACACTTAGTCTCCTTTCTTTTGCTCCATCAAGTACAGGGATGCCGGAAGGAAGAGGTACCTCACACATGTCATGCTGACTTAAAAACTCAGGGTTTATTTTTGGCTAAAATTGAGGATTTAAGAAAGGGCTTATCTGACTGAGGTTTGCCCGAGAACACTGTCATTCCCGTAGGTGTCTGATTCCTTCTCAAAACAGAGCTCCTGTGTCTCAAAGAGCAAGCATAGGTCTCCATTTGGTCCCCAACCAAGGAAAATACTGTCAGTTCCAGCGAGTCAAATACAAGGTCATCTGTGCCAGTCCATTAAAAAAAAAAAATCACCCAACTGCCATTGGTAGATGACGGTGTCTAAGCACAAATCCACAGACTGGAAAAAATGTGTGCAGTTACTTTGTGTTGATGTAGGCATGGCTGTTTTTGTTTACCACGAAGAAAAAAAATAAAAAGACTACTTCCTGTACTTTTCTTTACACACGACGAGAGCCATGTTTCTCTGTAAAACCAGTGTGCCAAGAAGGCTAGTAACAGAGCTGGAAAGTTATCCCATATCCCATCCCCCTTCCCATACTCTGGGGACTTGCTGGCTCATCGGGTTGGAATTGTGCGGCTGTTCTGGGATCTGAGGATCTCCACACTTTTGGGCAGGTGTTTCTCCGTGGCCAGTTTTTTCCTGCTGTGGAGAGAGTGGTAACAACAGGATTTGTGCATAGTTTGTTACCCAAACGGAGTCATTGTTGAACAAGATATCTTAAGGAAAGACTGGCAGGTAAGTCTATCTGCTAGAAGTGAAGCAAGTCTGTTTTTGTGTTTGTTCCTCCGTTTGTTTTTTTAAGAGGCGGTCCATGGACAGCCATCTCTAGGGAACATAGCCAAGAAGGAAATGCATGGTTATCTTGATCGTTCTCCCTTGTTTCCTTTGGGGCCTTTTGTTCATCTGGTTCTCAGTCAACTTTGAGACTCGTTTTAATTTATGCTCTCATTTGAAGAACGAGTGGAGTGCAAGCTCTTTGAATGTTCGCTGATACCAACATTAGATGGCCCTCTAAAGAGCATTAAAGTTTTATTGTGGGCTCTTACAGATTAAAACAAATCTAAATCCAAAGATCGGAGTTTCTAATGATAGAACTACAGGTGCAGGTGGTAGGGGAGACGTTTCCAGTACTCTCAGACTCATAGCTGGTCACTTCATCTATCTTTAAGGCCAGGATCTCTGGAAAGATGGTCATGTTTTACAGGCGATCATGGGCAAACTCTAAAATGTCCTTGTCGTCAAAAGTGAAACATAGAGATTCTAATTTGCATCATGGTTTTCTGGGTCTTTCTGGTTGGACTCTTTCCTGGAGATCTTTTAGATTTTCTTACATCCTGTTTCCCAGGCAAGGCATGATATACATTTCCTTACTGCCTTCTGAGGCTCTGGGGGCCTCTGGAAAGTTTTCCTCTCCCTTTCCCAAATTCTTTTGAAGAAGCTTCGTAGCAGTTCCAAGGGCATTTATTTTCCTGCAGAGCAGATGGAGGAAGACAAGAGCGGAGTGAACTTTCTCATGTTTTCCACCGAGAGTCAAGTGTTTTCATCCGACTTCCTCTTTGCACTTGAAGCCATCATCTCTAAGAAACTGTTGTAATATCGAAAGCAAAGCATAGAACCAAAATTCATTGTCATAAAGAATATATATATTACGGGATTACTTTCAACTTTGCGAATCATTAAGACTTTTCCTGTGAGATAATTGTCTCTTGACTAGGCAATGGCTTCTTCTTTACCTGGCCGAATCCCAGCCTTCCCCTCCGAACGCTACCATCCAGAGTGATCATTCTCACGTCAGTTACTCCGTCAAATAGCTGGCATTTAATCGTGTACTGGCTTAAGTTTGCGTTGTTACCGTCCTTAACACTTTACATTGTGTTCAGTATGTGTTATATCTTCGTGACATCCCTATAGGGCTTTATTCTTCTGATCAAATGGGAAGTATGACAAGTATGGGCTTCAGAACCCTATTTAATTCTAAATCTTGGGCTGGACACAAAGACACACATGGGTTCTCGAGTAGTTACTTTAACATCCTGGCAATCATTAATGTGAAAAAAGCAAAAAACACAACTGCTGAAGGGGGGATCTGTGATGCACCCAGGACGCCAGCACAGAAGACATGCTTGCAGTTACCGAGTGTGGACATGGTCGTGAATGAACCACAACATAACCCCATGATGGCCATTGTTTGGTGATGTAATGGGGATAACTGTGAACAGCAGCATCAAAGCCACCTGAAGCACACCTTACAGTATGAAAATATGTAACTATTGGTTGCTAGGAAAAAAAAAAAAATTAGAAATACCCAATTAGAAACAGAAGCAATATCTTTAAAAATAAGCTCATAGGGGTGCCTGGCTGGGTCAGTCGGTTGAGCGTCCGACTTCGGCTCAAGTCATGATCTCACAGCTCGCGAGTTCGAGCCCTGCGTTGGGCTCTGTGCTGACAGCTCAGAGCCTGGAGCCTGCTTGGGATTCTGTGTGTCCCTCTCTCTCTGCCCCTAACCCACTCTCATTCTGTCTCTGTCTCTCTCAAAAATAAATAAGCATTTACAAAAATAAGCTCATAAAAAAACTCCAAAAATAAATCTCTTCTACTTGCTCAAATCCGATCAAATTTACATGTGTGCGACATTCAAATGAAAGCCAGTTATCCATTATCATTTAAGCCCACACATAAATGCAAAGTCATTAGTCTGATAAGGAAAACTGTATTTATATATCAACCATTATTTGTTGTCCACGGGGGGTAAGAAATCCGTCTTGGTCCTCTATCATTCCCAAGTTAATATTTGGTTCACTGACATATCTTCGAAAGAGATTTGTATATACTATCAAAAGTGAGGCAGAAAACTAATATTCATTGTGCATCAAGAATATGTGAGGCGCTGTGTTATAATTTCAACCTTTATTTTATCTTTGCATCTGTGATCTGAGACTAGATATTGTTACCTCCATTATTTACAGAAGAGAAAAGCAAAGCTCTGAGAGGTTAAATAATACATCTATAGCTACATTTGGGGAGTGCCAGGACCAGGATACAATGCCAGGTCTGTAAACTCCAGAATGCGTTATTTTCCAAACAAAAACACTTTGGGGAAATCACAAATGTTCACAGCGCCACACTTAACAAAGACATTTTTAAAGTGCAAAATGTCATTTATGGGAAGCAATAACCTTCAGTTAAATAAACCGATGTGTCATTTACAGTTACTTTTCCAAGCCCAGATGGACGTTAACTGGTCTGGTATTTCATATCCCCTTCTGCCCAGTCTCCTACCTACCCCACTTTGCCCCACTCAGGCTACAGGAACCTGCCCAACTTTCTATTGGTGTTTGTGGCACTGAGACCTTCGTCAACGGGGACCGGCTTCCCACATGCCTCGCGGATCCGTTTGATGTCCCAGGTATAGTTCTTGACCACAGAAGAGCTTTGTTCTCTGAACAAACTGAACAGGAGAGGTTGCAGGCTCGGAGACACCAGGCACCATCATAGGCAAGGGGGAGGCCAGGAGTTGGGAAAAAACGGTTTTGAGTCAGAGTCTGAATGATGATGCATGGGACACGGGGCTGGCATCACAGGGCCCAGTGCTCAGAAGGGTCCTGTGCTTGGCTTGACAGTGCTTCCATTCTGGAAGTCTTCATCATTTTATCTTCGAGCCTGTGTTTTGCAAGTGAGGCCCGATGGGATGAGGAAGCATGAATGTGAGCAGAGGAGAAGCACATGAGGTGCACGTCCATTGTCTCCTGCAGTCCCGTTTGAGCACAGTGTTTGTGATGTCCATGGGCACAGAGGTTCAGTGGACCCAGACACGTGGAAGTTTAGCAAGACTGAGAGTGATCGCAGGGTGAGCACTGCTGGCCCCAAGGGACCGTGCTTTCTGCTCAAATCAGAACTTTCAATGCAGACAAAGGGCAGTCGCACTGTAAGAAACATGACTACCAAGGAACCTTACCATGTCCTTTCTTATCCCTGTGCCTTCCCGTATTTGTCAAACCACCTACAATGAAAACAGATCACTGAAGCAAACAGACAGATAAGAAGACCCAGAGTGCCTGTCTTTTCTGTCCTAACTTAGTCTTCCTCAGGGTGGAGAATTTGGTAGAATATAAGCATATCAACAAGTGAAATGAAAACAATTTTTATTTTTATTTTTATTTTTTTGTGAAGCATTTCCATTGTTTTGGTTGAGAATGAAATCTATATATACACAGATGCAAATACAAGCGTAGGAAACAAAAATTGTGTAATTTCAGTGATTCTGCTTCAGAGCTAAATGCACTTATATTTGCATTTAAAACTGGCATTGCATGATATAAAGATGAGCAGTAAAAATACTAATAATTTAAAATTTTAATTTTTTTAAAATTTGGAGCAACTTTAAATAGCAACCGAAAACTGCCATGACAAATTGAGAGATTGCAGAAGGAAGCTTTATATTTTAGGAACTTTAATGGCATTTTTCCTGCTTTTGGAACAAGGGGGCTCACATTTTCATCTTGCACTGGGCCCCACAATTCATGAAGCTGGCCGTGGTAGGGTGCCTCGCTTCTTTTCCTGAAGGCCAGCAGCTGGGTTTATGCCCCAGTGAGGGAGATCGGTGGGGTTCTACTCTGGAGACACTGAACAGCTGCAGAGAAACAAAAACAAAAACAAAAACAAACGAAAACAAAAACAAAAAACCCAACTTCCATTAACTTAGGAGTTCACCAATAAACACTGGACTTCCCCCCCCGCCGCCTGCCCCACTCACACTAGAGAAACACCTACAAGGGTCCGGGCCCTCCCATGCACCCTGGATTTCCCATCCGTTTTAGGGCTTTGCTCTATGAACAGACAGCCAAAGACCTGCAAATATCAGAGGAAAGCTTCCAACTGGCCAAAGAGCAGCCAGATAAACATCAGATCCCTCGGGGCGGGAGGAGGGGGGGGAGGGCATGAGGAGACTATCTGATATGATAATGCATTGGGGGAAAAAAACAAACAAAAAAAAACCTCCTGGGATTCCTGTAAATCAAGCATTTGAAACGGTATGGATGACTGATATATAGAAAACCATGAAGTCTCAAAAAGTGTGACAAAAATTGATGGCACGAGAGAAAGAAGGACATCAGAAAGCACTACATGGCCTTTCTCTTATAATGTGACCACTCTGCAGTGGGTTAAATAAAATTCTTCTATGACTTTACTTGGAGGGTCTAGTGAGGACAAGTAGAAAAGAGTGCAGGAAGCCACTGCTCATCTAGCTGCAGAAGAAGTCAGGCTAATTACCGAGGATTATGGGGATACCCTCCAAAGGAAACAGACAAGGAGGTTGGAAGCGATGCCTCCCGGGAGCACGGCCGAGCAGTGAGAGGCAGAGAGAGCAAGCGGGGCTGGTTGTTTTTCTTCAAACATCCTTTACTTCCCTTTAATTTTTAAACTCTGCACCTGCATTGCGTGGACGGATCTTCGCGGTAAAGGAAAAGAAATCCCATAAAATGAAAAGAAAAGGATGTCGGTCGCCTTCCAGAGTTTCCAGGGAGACTGGAGAGGTATGGTTGGGAGCGGGGCACGGACCAGAGAAGCGTCGTGGGGAGGACGCGGCGGCCACCTCTGCCGGGCAACACGGTCCCTGGCCGGCACCGCCTTCCCCGCCGTGGCGTCCGGGGACCTACCGGGGAGCACGTGCTCTCCGCCCTCCCTGCGTCTTTTTGTGGTGGCCCCCGGGTCCCGTGTCTTGGGTGGTGGGGTCTGATTGGCTGACGAGGTCACGAGTCCACGAACGGCAGCCAGTTTGGTGGGGGTAGCAAACAAGAGGCCTTTCTATAGAGGGGATGAACTCTGCTTCTGGGAAAGGTTCGTATGGCAGAAGGTGCCTAATTTCCAGGAGGAGATTCGGATGTTCGGCAGCTGAAAAGAAGAATATCAGAGGCATATTATGGTCACTTTCTGATGAAAGTACAGACCACTTTAAGCATTTTTGTCTTCTTCCCTCTGTCAGGCAGATTTTTAGGGAATCATAAGCTTTTGAGGGCTTAACTCTAGGGGAGGATTCATAGTATCTATCTATCTATCTATCTATCATCTTTCTCTTCTTTTTATCAATTTATCGTTTTCCTATTAGTAAATCTACTTACCTTACACTATGCCCAAGTGTTGTCATTAGTTAGACAATGGTATAACACAGCAGATACTCTGGAAAAGTGTGTGTGTGTGTGTGTGTGTGTGTGTGTGTATGTGTGAACAGTAGAAGGATGCTCCAGGGTGGCTCAGTCAGTTAAGCAGCTGACTCTTGATTTCAGCTCAGGTCTTGATCTCACAGTTTGTGAGATCAAGCCCCACATCTCGATGGATTCTCTCTCTCTCCCTTTCTCTCTGCCCCTCCTTGGTTCTCTCTCTCTCTCTCTCTCTTAATAAATAAATAAACATTAAAACATTTTTAAAAAGAAACACACATTCCAAGGGAAACCGGGGGACTCTACAAATCAAAAACTTAAAATAGGAATGAGATAAAGACGACCACTCTACTACAGAAAAAAATAGAGCATCCCCCAAAATTAAAAAAAAAATGCCTGTCTTAACCTTCTCCTTCATTAAAACTGAGGAGTAAGCAGTGCCTTTTCAAATAACTCTCCAGGAGCCGAGCGCAAAGTTTGGGACAAACCATGGACTTGCCTGTCATTTCTGTAAGGACTGTGCGTGATGTTCACCACGAGCCCCTGGGGTGGGAAAGAGGGCTCTACATCAAGGAACAGACGGATGGTGAAGGCAGCACCGGAAAGCCCATCATTTCTTCAGCCCATACACACCAGGGAGTTGGGTATGCCATTTGTTCAGTTGGCCTACGAGAATAGGTTCCTATTAACTAACTTTGATCTTAGTGATCTGGAGCCGTCCATAGGAAACCAAGAGGGTTGACAGACACATTTGTTGCATATTTCAGGTACTCCCCAAAGGTTTGGTGCTGTGAGGGGTGATGGGGTGGGGGGGAGGGAGGAGACGGATATGCCAGCAAAATCGGTATTCCAGGAAAACAGTCTGAGGGCCATGCTGCAGGGGGTTAACTCTGATTGTTCTAGATAATGAGCGTGTGCTACGTCCTCATATATATTTACATTATAAATGTATAAAGGCACGCGCACACACAGCAATATCTTTAATTTGAGCAAGTAAGACATTTCGGCTCCCTACCTTTGGCTAATTCTCTAAGCTGCGAGGTTTATTGTGCTGTAGAATATACTCCTCCACCTGGATGTAAAGCAATTTGCATTTCCTCTAGTGTGAAACCAATTCGCCGCAGGTATAGACCCAAGTAATTACAAATATCAGATGCAATTTTAGTAATTGTATGTCTTGTCTGAAAGTGGTATTCATAGAAAATATAACTTTAGGGGAGCATATCACGAGTTTGTTTGCTTGAAGAACAAAGCCCTCGCAGATAGCTGGTGAGCTGCGATCAGGTTGAAAAGTCAGCCTAATCTCTACGTTTAACGAGGTTGATGAAGAAAACTCATAAATTCCAATTTTTGGAGAAATATGTTCACGCCGGGCATGGAGGAAAGGAGGACTTAAACAGGTGGCCTGAGATTCGGGAAAAAGCCCGATTGGTTTTAAACTGCAACTCGGAACGAAGACAGAATGTTGATACTATCAGCGTCTGGCAGGCAGCTCGGTGGAATATTTAGCCTTGCTAGATCGGGCTTCATACCAACCAGACGAGGTTTATTTCGGAAACTGGAAATCTGATGGAGATATGACGGAGATATGAGGGCAATAACCCTAAGCTGGCCCAAAAGAGTGCTGTGTGCAGGTGATTTGGGGGTGTGGTGGGGGTGATATGGGGGAAGAAAGGCAGAGAGGTTTATGATTGATTTTTAAAAATTTTTTTTAACGTTTATTTATTTTTGAGACAGAGAGAGACAGAGCATGAGTGGGGGAGGGGCAGAGAGAGAGGGAGACAGAATACCAAGCAGGCTCCAGGCTCAGAGCTGTCAGCACAGAGCCCGACACGGGGCTCGAACCCATGAACTATTAGATCATGACCCGAGCCGAAGCCAGACGCTCAACTGACTGAGCCACCCAGGTGCCCCAGGTTTATGATTAATTTGAAAGAAGTAAAACATATCTCTTACCTTTAAATAATTTAAATAGAAGATTTCTGGGAAAGAAAGGCATCTTAATAAAGTCAAATAATCCAATTGGCTCTTCTGCCATTTCGGGTCTTTTTGGTCTCTGTCGTGTCCACTGATGTAAGTTCTATTCACTGGGTCTCCTCTGCAGAAAAAACTCAATCCTTCCTTCCCATGACCAGTGACACTGTTTGAAGGCAGCTGTGGTATGTTCTGTAATTGTCTCTTTTGAGGATCGGATACGCCTGTTTCCTTCAAACCTTTCTCTTCATATATTCAGCCATTTCCTCATCCTGTTTCTTTTCCCAGAATTCATTCGTCAGACATTTATTGTGCACTAACGGTATGCCAGGCATGCCCAAAGCTAGGGTTCTGAAACAAAAAGGATCTATTCCCTTCCATAAAGGAGGGCTGAGGCTAGTCGTGAGACAAATGCAAAATCTGTGCCAGAATAGGTGCTATACTAGGGATATGCATAGAGTCTTATGGAGGAAGCGTTTGTCTGTTTTGTGCAGAAAAGCAAAATGTGTCGGGTAGGGTTTGATACAGAGCAGAGAGGGTCTCTCGTGTCTCAGGATTTAAAATCTCTCATCTGCAACTATACTTATGTGCCCCTTTTCATACCTAATGCCATTTATGTATGACTTTGATCTCTGTTTCGTCATACTTGTCAAAAATTGTTTATTTTATTATTATTATTTTTATTTAATTTTTTTAATGTTTATTTGAGAGAGAGAGAATATGAGCAGGGGAGGGGCAGAGAGAGAGGAAGAGAGACAGTCTTAAGCAGGCTCTGCAAGTCAATACAAAGACAGGGCTTGAACTCAAACTGTGAGATCATGACCTGACCTGAGATCAAGAGTTGGTGGCTTAACTGACTGAGCCACCCAGGCACCCCAATTCTTATTTTTATCTTTAATAAAATAAATTTTATTTCATTTTTATTATTTTAATAATTTTATTATTTAATAGTATTTTATTATTAATATCTTCTTTTATTGCACCAACTCCTTCTACATTAAAAAAATGATTTTTGTGTCGCTTATAGCTTTCTGAGTTTATTTTCAGCCTTCTTGATCTCTAGTATATTCTTTTAATTCTATACATTTCCTCTGGGTACTGCTTTAGCCACATTCCAAAGATTGTTTTTTTAATGTTTATTTATTTTTTGATAGAGAGAGAGGGAGACAGAACATGAGTGGGGGGAGGGCCAGAGAGAGAGGGAGACACAGAATCAGAAGCACGCTCCAGGCTCCGAGCTGTCAGCAAGAGCCCGACGTGGGGCTCGGACCCATGAACCGTGAGATCACGACCTGAGCCAAAGTCGAACACTTAACCGACTGAGCCACCCAGGTGCCCCAACTCCAAAGGTTTTGGTGTATGAGGTTCTTGTGGTTGCTCAGTTATAAACAACTTGTAAAGTTGGCTTTGTCCCACCCCAAAGTTCTCGCAGTGACTCTCCTCAGATCCTGACGTCCCTGCCAAGAGGACGCTTGGAGCATTCACCCCTGCAGAGGGCCACCCTCCTTACAGCGTCCCTTTGCCCTCCACAGCCATTTTGAAGGGAGCAGCAGCATTGGCTCTAATTAGGGTGGACGGTGAGGGGAGCTGGCAAATGGGTATGTTTTTCTTAGCCGTGTTGCCAACGTGGGAAATTGAGCTTGGAGGAAGACCCCTTGCCAGAACAACTAGTTAAAACAAGAATGTTGATTGCGTCCGGATTTCATCAGAATGTGATGAGGTGCATCATTCAGCAAGGTGGGAGGCGGTGGACTTGTGAACATCTATTCTCCTCATTCAAAGCGGCAGGGTTCAGCGTGAGCACAGGTGATCCTCGTAAAGCTCTGTTTCAGGTGGGTGCCTGCTGGGCTGGCGCTTAAGGCGATGATGTCGCCCATTGGGTCCTTGCTCTGTTCCCTCCCTTCTTAAAATCACTTTGCCTTCTGAATGCAGTGGTCTCATGTTCCTCTTACCCCTTTTCCTATGAAAAGCCGCCCTTAAGAAAGGATCCGGAAAGTCCGAGATACAAATGATGGATACTTGATGTACTGCCTCATCCAGACGGACACTCGTTTTAAAGGGAACACAGAGCCTGAAGTTGAAGGAAACCAGCGTGATTTGTAGACCTTCCATCCTTGGTCGTACGGGGGACTATTTGTAGGCGGCAGGAGATCCAGACTCTCATGTGGGTGGGGGATTGGCTAGGATCTTAAGTGGATGAAGAAGTTTAGGTGGTTCTCCCTCAGAGGCCATCCCCCCTGCCCCCCGGGGACCTTCAGCTGTATCTGGAGACGTTTTTGGTTGTGCTAACTGCTGTGGAGGATACTTACTACTGGCATCTAGTGAGTAGAGGCCAGGGATGCTGTTAAACAGCTTACAATGTGTAGGACAGCATCCCCCCGCCTCACCAAGAATTATCTGAACCCAAATGCCAAGAGTTCCGAGGTTGAGAAAGCTTGGCTTAGAGAGACATTTGGTATTGGTAGTGACATTGGACCCCGTATTGAAGATAGAGCAGGGAGAGCTTCAGTGTGCTGACTGGAGAGCACCTTCCTTGAATAAAAGGGCTCTCACTCTTTAGCAGTCAACTTATTGTCCCATGACCCAGTGTAGACAGATCTTCTGACTTCTTCGGAGAATTAAAACAAAACAAAACAAAACAAAAACATCTTTTTACATGAAATCTCTACTTTTAAAAATAGCAAGCATTAGTCCAAATGAACAATGGTTAAGGGAGCCACACTGGACTCGGCTTCTCAGTGGCTACTTACAAGCCCTGACCCAGACAGTCTTGCCCCAGCCACGTAGTTGTGGGCTCTAAATCCAGGGCTTCAAGGTATCTGGAAATTTGTGGTCATCTGTCCTGTCCCCAAAGACCGCAACCGTACTACTGAGGCAGGAGCCAAGGAGAGGTCTGCTTCAGCTGTGTGGGGGGGGAAAAAAGTATGAATGTTCTAAAACTGTTCTAGCACCATTTGGCATAGTTTCCCAAAGCAATTTTACCTGTGCCGCTTGTAAAAATCTCTTGGGTTCTGGATTCAGATTCTGGACATTTCAGATTCTGGACCTTTCTCTCACTAATCCAAGTATCTACTTGACAGAGTTGTTGCAAGGATTAAGGAAGAGAATATACATGAAAGTCTGTAGTGTAGAGTTGTGTGACACTGAAATAATTGTTAGTGGACCCAGATGCAAAGATAATACGACACTGTTTGACTGAGACTGTAGGTTTTTGTTTTAGGTGTTTTTTTTTTTTTTTAACTGGGTAGAATTAGTGACCAGCTCCTGGGATAATGAGGTGAGTTCACTCAGCTTGAATTTGGAGGGTAAACACATGTCCTTTGTGTCTGGGAGGTATGCTTGAGATTTCCTTTGTCTCTCCCTGCTTTGGGGAAAAGCAAATTTGGCATGGCCTTTGAATGTCTGACTCCCCCACACTTTTCTTTTTCTCTAGTGTGGAAGCTTTGTAAATTTGCCTTGTTAAAAACAAGCCCCATCTTCGTACCTGCCGAAACCTAGTTCTCGTCCAGAGGCTATGCGATGAACAAAGGGGGCTAGTAATACCGACCGCACGGGGTGCAGACAGCCCGGCCCACGCAGGTACACCGCTCCAGCCGGGGAGGGCGGCTGTGTGTAAAGGACGCCTTTTATTGTGACTCTTTCACCTCCCCCAGCCCAGCCCTGAGCCATGAGAAGAGGAGCGTTGTCAAAGAGACAGGCCAATTTTACCCATCTTACACAATAGCGCATTACAGACTTTCCAAGAAGACGCCGTTCAGGGTGAATCACCAAATTCAGGATGAAAAGGTTTTGATTTGCAAAAGCGCTCAAGCATTTCTCCTTAGAGCCGGAGATGGCAAGGAAGGAACCGACGTGCGTGCAGCTGCCTCCCTCACCTTTGGGCCAGGTGTACTGGCACGCGCTCCGAGGTGGCGCGGGCTCGTGCAGCCGGCATTCACAGGCGCCTTTGTCACACCCTGGGTGCCCGGGCCGTGAGTGCCTTACTTAAAGGCAGAAAAGAGTGAGAGGGTGCTGGTGATGGCGGGGTATTGAAATGTGTGGAACGGAGTTGAAACATGAATTGCAGGTTCACGTCGACTGGAATTACTGTTAAAATTTTCCGGACCTCAATTGGGTTTCGTGAACACGGGTAAGAGGTGATGAGCAAGGATGCTAGATTGAGGATTGTATCATTTGGGATGATTTCAGCTACAAATAGCAGAGAAATCTCTCTGAGATGACACAAGCCCTTCTACTCAAAGTTTGGGCTTAGAACTAGCAACATCACCCCCACCCGGGAGCTCGGGATTGTGGGATCCTCAGCTCCAGCCCACCCCTTCTGGATCCGAATCTGCATTTTAACAAGAGGCATGGGTTATTTGTCTGCACACACTGTAGTTTGGGAAGCACAGCATTAAACAAGGACCTTTTTTTTTTTCTTTTTAAAATGCATTTCAGATAGCAAGCCGGCTAGGGGTCAGCAGTGCGGGGGTCCTTAACTCAGCAAGTCAACGATGTCAAGGAGGACCTGGGTGTTTTCCATTTTTCTGCTCTGCTGTGCTGTGTGTGCTTCCTTTTCCACTCAGATTTATCTTTCTGTGGTCACAAGATGGCTGTAGAAGCTGCAGGCTTTACCTCCCAGCACAGCGGAGGGAGGGGGTAGGAAAAGGAAGCTTCCCCCTCCTATACACATTTTTGACAGCAGGGAAACATTTGCCAGAAGCCACTCAATAGATTTCTCCTCGTGTTACACGTCTCATATCTGATTGTCTAGAACTGCAGCATGTTGCCCATTCCTAAATCGGGTGCTGGCAGAGGGACCGGAATAAGGATGGTTGGCTAAGGCCAATGCACATTTACCCTCTGGGACGAGGTAGGAGCCTGGCCTCCTTGGAAGCACATGGTGTAAACATATAAACACTGTGTTTCTGTAACTGGGCAGAAACAAAGGTGGGTAGGGGAGAGAGCTGGTGAGAAAAGCAACGGTGTGTGTGCTGCAAGAGCTTTCTGGAGGCTGGTCACTTTTGTCTTGGGACATGAAGAATTTCCTCTTGAATGTTTGAGAGTTGAAAAAGAACTCACTCTGAGAACCCCTCCTATGACTGATCCAAGAGAGACTGTCCCAGGGACATATATAGCCTTGGATAGTTTGTGCCACAGGAAATTGTTAATGATAGAACAATGCAATTTTGCAATTTTAGACCTAGACAGCTAGAAAGGATTCTTTAAAAAAAATTTTTTTATTAAAAAATTTTTTTTAATGTTTACTTATTTTTGAGAGGGAGAGAGACAGAGAGTGAATGGGAGAGGGGCGGAGAGAGAGGGAGACACAGAATCTGAAGCAGGCTCTAGGCTCTGCAATGCTTCCCAGGCTAATGCGAGCACTTTCTCCTTTCCGGCTCCCTCCCTACTCCCTTTCTTTCTCCTGCACAGAGCCCAACGCGGGGCCTGAACCTGTGAACCACAAGATCATGACCTGAGCCAAAGTTGTACGCTCAACCGACTGAGCCACCCAGGTGCCCCAAAAGGATTCTGTTTTTTTTTTTTTTTTATGTTTATTTATTTTTTTAGAGGGAGGGAGACAGAGTGTGAGTGGGGGAGGGGCAGAGAGAGGAGACACAGAATTCATCCGAAGCAGGCTCCAGGCTCTGAGCTGTCAGTCCAGAGCCCGACACGGGGCTCAAACCCACAAATCGTGAGATCATGACCTGAGCCAAAGTCAGACACTCAATTGACTGAGCCACCCGGGTGCCCCTTTACTGACTTACTTTGAAAGACTGGGATAGATCCAGTGGATCCCTGAGCCTGTATTTTCCCTCTTATACTCTTATTTCTGAGGGGCCGAAAGAGAAGAGGCAAATACAGCATTAGACTGCTACAGTAATAAACGTATCATGTTTAGGTCAGAGGAGACTTTCGGCACACTATTCTTGGCCCTGTTTCTGACCGCTTTGGGAATATTGCATTAGTTCCTAGCACTGTGTTTTAAGGAGGACATTAAAAAGACCATGGGTAACGATGATGATGAAAAAATTACGGGCAGACATTATACTAAACACTTAAAGGTTTTTTTTCACTAAATCATTACGAAATCCCTTTGAGGCAGACATGCCAAAGCTGGAAAAACTGAAGCTCAGGGAAATGCATGAGCCTATGGACAGCTACTTAACAGTGGTGCTGGGATCTGAACTCAGGCCCAGCTGACTCCAAAGTCTATGCCTTTCACACCACGATAATCATTAATTTACCTAAGCATTTATTATATGCTAGGCATTGTTCTAGGTGATTTATCTTAACAATCCTCACTAAACACCTAGGAAGCGGGGAATATTTGTTACTCCGTTTCACAGGTAAGGAAATTGAAGCTTAGACTCTTTGAGTAACCTACCTGTATCCACACACCTGTCCCTGGGTGCGGGTATGAACCTATGCCCGTCTGACTCCAGAGCTCCAGGGCTCACTGCTACCCTATTGCTTGCAGATGTCAGAGCAAAATGTCGTATCCTCTCTTGCTCAAGAGAGCAGAATTAGGATTTGGAAGAACTTTCTAAGAATCCGTCTGTGCCAACAAGACTATCTCAGCTACAGGAGAGCTGGCTGGAAGTAATGAGCGTCGCGGTCAGGGACGGTTGGCTGAACTCACCGTATGTAAGCAGATGTCGAATCGGGTCATTTCCAGAGTCTTCGTCAAGAATAGGGGTCTGTAAGTGGTCTGCCTTTTTAGGTGCCGGGTCATTTGGCGATTGGAAGGGTGCACTTGGCAAGAGGAAGAGGTAGGCGGAGAAAGATTCCATTATCTTCAGGTTCTTTGCTCCCCCACACTCCGACCCCACCGCTAGCTCTCACACTCGGGCTGCCCACACTTGCAACTTACTGTCAGTGATGCTCTTTTCCACATCTGGGCCAGTCTGTTTCCACATTTTTCCTTTGAAACAAGAATTGGACCCGTCTTTAGATATATTCGCCACTTCCCCAAACACCCACGCTTGATGATCTAAAAGCCTGTGTCTTCGCGTGGTGAGCGACGGGTTAGCGCTTCCCTGAATGCAAAGCTGGGGTCACACTCGACGGCGGAAAGTGCTTGCCCAATTTCTGTGGACTTAAGATTAGTCTGTGGCAGCCCTGATTTGTTCTGAGAAATGTATACAAATAGAACGTTTGCCCAGAGAAGCATTTCCAAATGTCTCAGTCCGGTTTAGCTCCATTCTGGGGAGAAACAGAATGATGGCTCAGCGACTTGAAACTCAAAAAAGCGAAGGGATCCTGTCTTTGAAACAGGGGGCTGGGGCTCAAAAGGCGGCTTCCCAGGCTAATGCGAGCACTTTCTCTTTTCTGGCTCCCTCCCTACTCCCTTTCTTTCTCCTGAGCTCTGCTCCCTTCTGGTGTCTGCCTTTTCACTTTGAAAACCATTGGTTTCAAAAAGGCATCTTTGGCTGTTAGTTTTGTGTGTGTCTGATTTTATGGGTTTGTGGACCTCCTGAAATTAAATTAATTTTAAATGGGTTTTAATTACTAATGCTTTGGGCCATTGCCTTTAGCAAAGTCAACAAAACAATCAGGGTTACCTTAGTTTGTCTCTTTGAGGACTGTACACATTCATTTGGGCTCCTGGTAAACAGAAGAGCTTTCGAACTAAAAAAGTAAACACATAAAATAAAACCACTGCTATATTTGAACATCTGAATTTATTTTTCTCTCAAAAAAAAAAAAAAAAAACCAGCCACCTTTGACTTAGGAAAGAGGATTTTACATGTGCACGAAAGGATTTTTGTTTGTCAATAATATCTCATTATTTTTCAAAGGTGGGGCGAGTCTCCGTCATAATATTATGCTATGTAAATGCCAAAGCAGAAGGTGAATTATGACCCGTAGGATTGAATTCTCTTCTCGGCCCCACACAGAATACTTTGTATGTGACATTTGAGAAATGGGATTGCTTCTCAATATAGTGTCCCCTCGTAAATTAAGGGTAATCAACTCCTAGCTCAAGACTGAAGGGATAATGAGATGATGTTCAAAATGGCTTTTAAGTTTCTACCTATAGAGGTTGAAGGTGAAAAAGGAATAATGCAATGCCTGTGAGTACCCCCTCCCAGGAGGGAAGGCTACTCACGCTGCTCCCAGTGGAATGTTCTGTTCAATCAGGGGCCATCACTTGAGTGGTTTGATAATAAGCTCAGATTGACTGCAGATAAAAATGAGAAAGGTTGATTAAGTCATTTAGTCCCTTGACAATTTTGCAAACCAAGTGATTTCTGTAAGGATCAGTCTTAAAAGCATGGATGGCTGCCCAAAATAACCCAAGTTCTGGGTTCTACCTACTGCCCCTTCTCCCAGAAAATATTGCAAGATTTTGGCTGTTTTCTCTGAAAATTAACATCAAACTTCCTTTCTCTAAATGTAGGCTATTATTATTAACGATTCCCAAGTGGTCTGTAATACCTCTTTCATCCGTCTTAGTTGAAAATGTGCTAAAATACACCCAGGTATGGTTGCCAGCTGGTTAATTCATTAATCAGTTACATTCATTGTATAGTGTGGCCAATATAAGAATTTGTCTAAGCAGAATATAACTCTATATCTCAGTGTCCAACTATATTAATACAGAAGATCATCAGAAGGAAGGAGTGATTTAAAATAAACGCTCTAAATTTGAGCTACTTGGGACAAATGCGGAAAGACAAGTAACTTTTTTTCCCTTTTAGTTTCTCCCTAGAACTGACTTCCCAGCAATCCTACTTAAGTCACAGAATACTGCATGTGCAAAGCCAAATTAAAATACAGGTAATTATTTATCAGTAACACCAACATATTGCGTTTGTCTAATGCTTTACAGTTTCTTGCTTGCTTGCTTGCTTTACAGTTTCTAAAGTGGTTAAGCTCATCCTCCTTACCATACCAGCTTATTTTTCTTCAGACGTTTTTAAAATAATCTATGCAATTGTCCTGCCTTTATAATGGAAGTCATCTTCATTTATTTAGTCCTTGTTGGGGTCGTGTCTGTTTGAAAATTTAAGAAGCAGATGATGTCTGAGAATATTCCTGAAGCTCAGATTCCAAGGTGAGGCATAAACACAGGCAGACATGTGTTCCACCACAACCCCCCGCCCCACACCACACAAATACACACCACACACACACACACACAGCTTCTTTCCCTTTTTCTTGGCTGATATTCCCAGTCAGAAATGACTTTTCTTTCAAATCCCCCTTGATAACTCATAGTACGTGTTATTGCTTTCAATGGCTGCCCACCACTGGAGTTTTCTTTAAAGGCAAAGAGTCTGGATAGGAGAAAAATGAATCTGAGGAAGGAAAAAAAGAGTTTGAAGAAGAAAACACAATTAGGTAAAAAAGAGAAAAGCAAATGACGGGGCTTTTAGTTACGTGATCCTTCCCAAACTGTGCTTTTCTCTGTGACATATAATTTAGGCTCCATGCGGATTCTTAGTAGTTTGGAATACATTTGGAATAAATTGTCTTGTTTTGATGACTCTTAAATATAGACCACTATTTGAAAAAATCATAACTGATAAATTGTTTTCTCAATCAAACAGGACCAGCGGAATTGACCAGAAGGAACCTCAGAAAGGAAACAGGAGGGGAGGTATGTGGTGAAATGCTGGGGTTTGATAGGGTCACAGACAGGCGTGCTGCTGGGTGGGCTCTGTTTGTACTCAGTTTTCCTTCAAACCCAAAACTGCTCTTGAAAATAGTCCAGTCAAAAAGAAGAAGCATTGGTGGGGACACCTGGGTGACTCAGTGGGTTGACTGTCCGACTTTGGCTCAGGTCGTGACCTCTGCTGCCAGCACAGAGCTTGGAGCTGCTTCAGATTCTGTGTCTCCCTCTCTCTCTCTGCCCCTCCCCCCACCCTCTCTCTCAAAAATCAATAAACATTTGTAAAAAAAAAAAAAAACAGAAGAAGAAGAAACGAAGCCACTCTCACCGTGGGCATTTGGCTGCCTCCTCCCTGCACCACCAGGCCTGGTCAGAACCTCTGTTCTCTGCGCCCATGGAGCCCTTCAGGACCCCCAGACAGGCCTTGGCTAACAGCTGTCCTGTGTCCCTCTCAGTAAAGGGACTGGGGACAAGCTGCTCACGACAGAGTCCCCGGGGGTGGACAAGGAGGCCCTGAGCGGGGTCTGCCCGAGAGACACCAGAGAGTGAGATGTGGTTTAATGAAGTAAAAGTGGTAAACTGAGCCCAAAGAAGGACCGCCTCCCCAGAGGCCCACTTCTGAAGATGACTCATGGACTGGGGACCCTCCCTGAGGCCATCTTGGGAGGCACAGGCTCAAGATGGAGGGCCACATGAGGGAAGGAACCCGGTCACTCTGTCACCTCTGGAGCAGAGTCACCCCTTCTAGGAACGCTGGGTCGAACAGGGGCTACTGGCTCCACAGAAAGTCCAGGAAATCATAAGACCTGCCAGCTGTGATTGATTTCTCCTGAGTTGTTAGGGTTGGAATCCAGGTCTCTTAGTTAATACCTTTGGGGACATCCGTCCGCCCGGGGCCCCTGCCTGCCCACACTGGCCACATACAGAGGAGAGAAGAAGACTCAGAAGGGTGGGATGCCCGGGATCTCGTGGGCAGCACCAGGCTTCCTGCAGCAGAAGAAAACCTTAAATCAGGAAAATGAGCCTCACCCAGGGACAGGGAGAGGGGCCCCACCACTCTGTCCTAACTTGCTCTGGTGTGAGAAAAGGGACATGGCCTGGACCTGCTTTGAGCCCCCTAGGTCTGCTGTAGGGCCAGGTGGGCCTGGAGTAGCGGGGGCTCCAAGCTGCCATCAGCCCTTTGCACTTGCGCCCGTGCCTGTGTAAGTGACATCCCTTTCTGTTTCAGGGCCAAGTTAGGGAGAACTCCTTTCTGGCCCCTGGCTGGCCTCCCCTTCCCCCGGCCCGGCTACTCTGCCCTGGTTGTCGGGCAGTTGTTTATCTTAGAGGCAGAACATTCCCCGGGGTTCTGAGCCATCGGTAGAGACCCACAGGACGCTGGCACTTGGAGACAGCGCTGTGGAGCGCGATGCAGCCATGGAGGGCCTGCCGCCCGTCACCAGATCCACGTTCCAGCTGGCCTTGGAGCACCTGGGTGGTGGTGGGGGGGGGGGGGGGGGGCGCCCTGTGGGTGATTTCTGAAAGCTGGAGCCATGTCCCGGGCCTCTGTGTGTTTCCCTGGGAGATCCCGGTCTGTACTGCAGTGCTGGTTCAGGTGTAAAGAGACTACGGACTTTAAGAAGTGTGAAGGTTCTAGGCAAACCGTGTTCTGCCTGCAACAAAGTCTGTGGCGAACGTGGTGAGAATTTCGCACCAGTGACACAGGCCGATGAGGCCCTCAGGCACCTGGGGCGGAGGCCGGTCCTCTCACGTACAGACCTTGTGCTTGTCGGCGATGAAACCAAACCTGAGCAGGTCGTCACTCCAAGACGTCACTGTCAACTCCCTGAAAAAGGCACAGGGGAGCCAGCCCCCTAAATTTTCCCAAGCAACTGATGAAAAACCCATCTTCAAGGCATCAGAGAAGGACAGAGGACAACTTCAGGAGGAAATAATGGGTGGTTTGAAGGAAAGTCCAGAACCGTCCAAACAAGAAGTTGCAAGACGGAGGCAGAGAGTCCAGGAAAAGGAGGAGGAGAGAGAAGGGCTGAAGCAGCCGAACGCAGGGATGCGGCAGGTCTCGAGGGAGAAACTCAGCCAGTTGATATCAAGGGCAGAAAACCTGCTGACGACCTTCCCCTTCTCTGATCTCCTTAGAGAGAGGGGCAGTCAAGCAAAAGAGAAGATGGCAATGGCCCCATCCACCGGTCAGTAGTTGATCTGAAGAGTGTCGACCATGCTGACTTCAGGGTGTCCCTTCAAAGTACGAAGAGGAAAATCAAGAAATAGCCAGACAACTGTGGGAAGGAAAACAAACGAATGAACAGCTCGCAGGACAAATAACAAGACTCCAAACCGAAGAAGCACCTTTGTAGCGTGAACATTCACAGCTTGAAAGTGAGATTCTGTGGTTGAAGCTGAAGCTTCCAATTCTGCCTGGATTACATCAAGAACACATCGTGCAACGTCACAGACAGTTGTTTGAGGAGGAAACAGGCTGCTTGGGAGTCGAGAAGAAACTTCCCAGCGTGCGTAGAAGCACGAACTGCACAAATCAGATTCCCAGCCTCTAGAGGAAGACGGCCGAAGACATGGGCAAAGAATGGAGAGAAGCACTGCCTCCAATCGAAAGAGATCCGTGGGGCGCCTGGGTGGCTCAGTTGGTTGAGCGTCTGACCCTTGGTTCCGGCTCGGGTCGTGACCTCCTGGTTCAGGAGACTGAGCCCCGCCTCAGGCTCTGCACCGACAGTGAGGAGCCTGCCTGGGAATCTCTCTCTCCCTCTCTCTCTGCCCCTCCCCCACTCTCCTCTCTCCCCAAACAAATAAATCCTCTTCCCTGAGGACAGAGCTGGAGAAAGCTGGACGGCAGCTGTGTTGACTGGAGGAACCTCGAGGAGCTGAGAGAAGGAAAGGATCGCCACAGGCAAATGCTGGCCAACGCCACGTCCGACTCCCAGCCTTTCCCAAGTGGCCCGTTGGCTCCCGGTGCTCCACCCACAGCCCACAGAGGCCGCAAGTGTCCGGGGGGGTCCCCTGGGCCACCAGCCCCCCAGGGAAGAGGAGGGTCACGTGCTGAGGGCTCAGGGATCGAGGCTACCCTGCAGGTGTGGCCCGGCCCACGGCAGCCGGGTCCTGGTCACCCACAGCCTCGGCGCATCTGCAAGTGTTTTCTGTCTTCACAGTCGTTTTCACTGATCTCTTCTTGGTTTGGTTGCTGTCATTTAATTGCCGCTACGGTCGTTCTTATTCAAGTAGATATAACATAATTTTGGGATAGTGTTTTTCAAATAAAGATTCATTTGCTATAATTCTTGTGAATACATTATTTTCACATCATTGGACACTGCAGAATTAGATAATGTAAGTATTGTATTTTGATTTAAATAAAAAGTCCACTATTACTTTATCCATCATTAAAATTTGGCACGCATACTGAGATTTAAAACAATGAAGACCATTTTTGTATGGCATCAGCATTTTTGTGTGTCATTTTCAGATACATGAACATGTATTAGAACTCTGTACAAGAATTTAATATTTTCCTGAATGACTTTTGATTTTTTTTTAATTGGGAAAAAACCCTAAATAATAAGATCACTCCAGTAGAAGGTCATAATATTTCACATAGATTAGCTCTAAGTTCATAGATTAATTTAGGGGAGTTTAAATTTTGCAACTCATTTTTTTCATTGAAAATTTTTTTTGTTTTATTTAAGATATTGTTTGTTGTTTGAATGTTTTCAACTCCCATACAGTTAAACATTTTTGTTTTTTTTTTTTTAAGATTTTTATTTTTAAGGAATCTCTACATCCAACATGGGGCTTGAACTCAGAAATCCAAGATCAAGAGTCACATGCTCCACTGACTGAGCCAGCCAGACACCCTAAAATAAAAGTTTTCCCTTGATGACAAACACACACACACACACACACACGCACAAACACACACCACAATATAGATAGGAGTTACTTTAAGTTAGTATGTCAGCAATGGAGAATAATCTAAAAATAAAGAAAGCGGCAAAGTTAAAGAAATTTAAAGAAAAGAGAATGGACAGTTATGCTCACACAATTTGTATATACACAAAAAAATATCTAACTCACATACGCACAAGAGGAGATAAGGGACAAGATTCCAGCTGGAGACACTTCATCCCAAGTGGTGCAGGTGAAGAGGCTGTACTCGGTTTGCCAGCTGTGGCACTGACGGGGGAGGAGAGGGACGCGGAGACTTCCAGAAGCTGGCAGTAGGGGAAGCTGTGCCCGTTCCTGGGCCTGGAGGGAGGAGGGGTCGCCTGGGCCCAGTAAGGAGCTGTCCTCCTGATGGCAACGCAGGAGGGAACAAGGCAAACGGGCCCCACTTTCCCTCCTCACGTCCTCCCATTTACAGCTGGTGCCGGAATGGGCAGTGAGGCCGGGAGTCAGCCTCGGGCACAGAGCCGGCCAGGAAAGGGCGCAGAACTGATTCGGAGAATGACCAGCAGCACGCTTGAGTCTGTTCCATCAACAGTATGCACGCGTTTTATTGCATTCATTCTCGTCTATTTATTTTAGTGCAGGCAACCTCAGAGATACTGTGGGTTCAGTTCCAGACCGCCGCAATAAAGTGAATATTGCAATAAAGCGAATCGAATGAATTTTATAAAAGTTACACTTACATTGTACTAATTGTGTAATAGCATCATGTTGAAAAAAGGTACACCCTTAATTTAAAACGCTTTATTGCTAAAAAAATGCTAACCGTCATCTGAGCTTTCAGCCGTTCAGAATTTTTGTGCAGGGGGAGGGCCTTGCCTCCATGTCAATGGCTGCCAGTGGATCAGCATGGTGGCTGCTGAAGGCTGAGGTGGCTGTGGCCATTTCTTAAGATAAGACAACAATGAAGGTTGTCACATCCATGGGAATCTTCCGTTTAGGAACATTTTTTCCATAGCATGTGGTGCTGTTTGACAGCATTTTACCCGTAGAACGTCTTTCAGAATTGGAATTCATCCTCTCAAACTCTGCCACTGCTTCATCAACTAAGTTCATGTAATGTTCTAAATCTTCTGTTGCCATCCCAATAATCTTCACGGCGTCTTCACCAGGAGTAGTTTCCATCTCAAGAAACCATTGTCTTTGCTCCTCCATTGGAAGCAACTCCTCATCTGTTCAAGTTTGATCATGAGGTTGCACAAGTCAGTCACATCTTCAGGCTCCTCTTCTAGTTCTTTCGCTGTTTCCACCACACCTACAGTGACTTCGTCTATGGAAGTCTTGAGCCCCTCAGAGTCATCCATGAGGGTTGGAATTCACTTCTTCCAAATTCCTGTTCATGTTGATATTTTGGCCCCTTCCCATGAATCACGAATGTTCTTAATGGAATCTAGAATGGTGAGTCCTTTTTAGGTTTTCGATTTACTTTGCCCACATACATAAGAGGAATCACTGTCTATGGAAGCTATAGCACTATGAAATGTATTTCGTAAATAAGGCTTGAAAGTCAAAATTATTCCTTGACCCATGAGCTCCAGAATGGATGTTACATCAGTAGGCATGAAAACAACATTTATCTCGTCCATCTCCCTCAGAGCTCTTGGGTGAGCAGGTGCATTGTCAAAGAGCAGTAATATTTTGAAAGGGGTTTTTTTCCCCTCCTCAGAGCAGTAGGTCTCAACAGTGGGCTTAAAATATTCAGTAAACCAGGGGAAGGAAAAAAAAAAGAGGTTAGAGTGGGAGAGAGCCAAAGCATAAGAGACTCTTAAAAACTGAGAACAAACAGGGTTGATGGGGGGGTGGGAGAGAGGGGAGGGTGGGTGATGGGTATTGAGGAAGGCACCTTTTGGGATGAGCACTGGGTGTGGTATGGAAACCAATTTGACAATAAATTTCACATATTGAAAAGAAATATTCAGTAAACCATGTTGTAAACAAATGTCCTGTCATCTAGGCTTTATTGTTCCATTTATGGAGAGAGCACTGGCAGAGTAGATCCAGCATCATTCCTAAGGGCCTTCGGAGTTTTGGAATGGTGAATGAGCGTTGGCTTCAGCTTAAAGTCAACAGTTGCATTAGCCCCTTACAAAACAGTCAGCCTGTCCTATGAAGCTTTGAAGCCAGGCATTGACTTCTCTCTAGCTATGAAAGTCCTACATGTAATCTTCTTCCAGTAGGTGGCTATTTCATCTACATTAAAAACTTGTGGGACACCTGGGTGGCTCAGTCGGTTGTGCATCCGGCTTCGGCTCAGATCATGATCTCATAGTTTGTGAGTTCGAGCCCCGCATCAGGCTTGGCGCTGACAGCTCAGAGCCTGGAGCCTGCTTTGGATTCTGTGTCTCCCTCTCTCTCTGCCCCTCTCCTCAACCTCTCAAAATAAACATTAAAAAAAATTAACCAAATTTTTGTTGTTTAGTGTAGCCACCGTCATTAACTACCTCAGCTAGATCTGCTGGAGAATTTGCTGCAGCTTCTACATCAGCACCTGCTGCTTCACCGTGAACTTTGATGTCATGGAGACAGCTTCTTTCTTAAACCTCATGAACCAACCTCTGCTGGCTTCAAACGTTCCTTCCGCAGCTTCCTCACCTCTCTCACCCAACCTGAAGAGATCCAGGGCCTTGCTCTGCATGAGGCTTTGGCTTAAGGGAATGTTGTGGCTGGTTTGATCTTCTATCCAGACCACTCAGACTTTCTCCTTATCAGCAAAAAGGCTGTTTCCCTTTCTTATCATTCGTGTGTTCACGGGAGCAGCACTTTTCATTTCCTTCAAGAACTTCTCCTTTGCATTCACAAGTTCTCTGTTTGGCACAAGAGGCCTTGTTTTCAGCTTGTCTTGGCTTTCACCATGCCTTCCTCACTGAGCTTAACCATTTCTAGCTTTTGACTTAAAGTGAGAGACAAGTGACTCTTCCCTTCACTTGAACACTTAGAGCCCACGTAGGGTCCTTAACTGGCCTCATTTCGACATCATGGTGTCTCAGGGAATAGAGAGGCCTGAAGAGAGGGAGGGAGAAAGATGGGGGGATGACTGGTCAGTGTAACAGCTGGAACACAGAGTATTTATTGGTTAAGTTCTCTGTCTTCTATGGGTACAGTTCACAGAATCCCAGAACAATTGCAATAGTAAAGTCAAAGATCACCAATCACAGATCACCATCACAGATAGAATAATAATGAAAAAATTTGAAATATTTCAAAAATTACCAAAATGTGACACAGAGACATGCAGTGAGCAAATACTGTTAGAAAAGTGGCAGCTTAGTCTCACTCAACCCAGGGCTGCCTCAAACCTCCAAGTCGTAAAGAAACACACATCCGTGGAGCGCAATACAGCGAGCTGTGCCTTATGTAGACACAGTGCTTGTGATTAGTAAATCACAGAACTTTAGGCATGAAGGGGACCTCAGTTCATCTTTAATTTCTCTGTCCACATGTCTTAGAAAATTAGATGTAGTTATATGTCCATAAAGGGGCTTCCAATGAACATTTCTTCACCACCGTATTTTATCAGCGTTACACCTTCGGTCTCCTTATTCCAGCATACAGCCCGTCCCCCCACCGCCCCCCACTTTCCCAAATATTTAAGGCTTCTTCCTCCCTCAAGATCTCTGCCAATGTCATACTTTGTAGATGCATTCAGCAGCAACGGCATTGACTTAGAACATGTTTGGGTTCTCAGAATGCCCCATGATACAACTGGTTCTACAGATGTGTGGTGCCACACACAGAATCTTATCAGGGTCACTCAAGTGGGACACTGGAACATGCTGTCAAGGAGGGAGCAGAACAAGGAGATGGCCCTCGTTTGAGGAGGGAATGGCCCAGCAGGAGGGAGGAGGCATCAAAGGAGACAGAGAAATGACCATGGAAATAGTAGAATCAGCCTAGGGCAATGTCTTAGAAGACAACAATAGGAAAGAATTTTAAGAAAAAATCTCCAGTATCAGACACTGCACTAAGCACAGTGCTGGCAGGTGGAAAGCACTCGAAGGTCTGGGGTTTTCCCCCCACTATTCATGCATTCATTCACTCATTCATTCACACATCCATTATTTCATTCAGTCACCCATTCTACAAATATGCATGTGTCGCTAAGTGCCGGGTGCTAATCACATCGAAGTGAACAAAACAAGCACTGTCCCTCCTCTGTCCTCAAGTTTATATTCTTTGGGGAAAAGGAATGGGGTGAAGAGACACAAGGTACAAACTCAAGTATACATTCATATAGTATCAGGTAGTAATAAAAAAAACAAAGCAAGTTAAGGAGAAAGGAAAATCCCATAACGCTACTCTGAGTTGAGCAGGCAGGGAAGGCTCTTTGCGGGGAGGATATTTAAATGGAGAATGGAATGAAGCGAGGCATGAGGTGTTAGTGGCCGCAACGATTGAGGAGATGTTGTTGATGATGATGATGCTGAAGAGGAATAATGATTAAGACTTGTAGACCATTTTTGTCAATGGTGCCAAGGAATGAGAGAGTTATACAATGGCAAAAGTGGTCAGCAAGCAAAGTGCAACAGTGATGTCCCAATAAAGGACAGGAAGTGTTCATTGCCTTGTGAGGTCGAGCATGCAAGGAGGTTAGTGACCCCGAAGAGAACAGTTGCCATGACTTGTAGAGAAGGAAAATAAATTGCAGATGATTAAGGAGTAAGGGGGTAATAGGAAATGGGTAGAGGGGAGAGGTTTTGAGACAGGTTAGCAAAGAGGAAAGGATTGGGAGTGGAGTAGCTAGGCACAAAATAACATAAAGCTAGATCTCAGGTTTTTTCCTCCTCTAGACTAGGGTTTCTCAACCTGGGTACAATGGACATTTGGGGCTGGATAATTCTTTGTGTGGGGTGGGCAAGGGGACTGCCCTATGCACGGTAGGATGTTCAACAGCATCCCTGGTCTGTACCTACTCGATGCCAATGGCAATGGAGTTTTGACAACCAAAATAGTCTCTAGATGTTGCTAAATATTTCCCAGAGGCAAAATCACTCTTTAGTGAAGAAGTACCACCCCAAACTGAGATGGTCCGAGTATGTTTGAAATGATAGAGAAAGAGCCTGTGGAGAAGGAAAGAAAAGGGATACTGGAAAGGGAGGGTCTAAATGTTGAGGAGTAGCAGTCAGGAAGTTCAACATGTTTTCCCTGAAAGTGAAAAAACAAAGGCACAACTATATGAAGTACTAGTAAATACTTTGTGTTATGAGTTTAGGAACAAATGTTGTCATTCTGAATTAAGAAGGAAGCATTCAAGCTGAAAATTAAAAAAAAAAAAAGTATTTGTTGTAACCATTTCGAAACCAGTATGCAAACTTACAAGGAAAAACAGTATTATTAAAAAAAGATAAATCATTAGTTATCCTTTTACGTATCAGTAGAATTAAGACCAATGCTGATGTTTGAATTGGAGAGTCGATCGTATGATTCACAAATTGCCCCTTAGCCTGGGAAGTCCTTAACTTGGGATTGAAGACAGATGTTTCTGATGTGACTCATGTATTTTTACCACTTTCTCATGGCCATGGACTCAGATTATTCCTCTCTGTGTCTTGATGATGTCAGTATCTTGTTTACACAGAATGAGCCTGCCTAAGTCAAAACTAGCCCTGTCACGTGATGCATGATAAAAATACATAGGCGAGTTTCTTTTTAGATGGGATACGGTTGCAAGCTCCAGGGTAACAGACTTGATTTCTGGGTTGAGCACAGGAACTTTAGACATTCGAGAACATTCGAGAATAACGGAATTTCAGAGTTGAGAAGGATTGTCCCAATTACCTCCGCAAACATTTCACAATTTCTCAAGTTGCCATTTCAGGTGTTGCGCATTAAAAATAAAAGTTGTGTCTCTCCTCAGGAGAGAACAAATGTGAATATGCTGCTTGGCAATTATGTACTTTTTTCTCCCGAAATTAAAAATAATTTTTTTTTAACATTTGTTCATTTTTGAGAGACAGCGTGAGAGTGGGGGAGGGGCAGATGGCGAGAGGGAGACGCGGGATCTGAAGCAGGTTCCAGGCTCTGAGCTCTCAGCACGCAGGGCTCAAACTCACGAAGTGTGATATCATGACCTGAGCCAAAGTCGGACGCTTAACCCATTGAGCCACCCAGGTGCCCCATCTCCTAAGTGAAAATCAAGTGTTAATCGACACCTGAAAAGGTACCTTTTTTGGCATTTATTGAGAGCCTACACTATGGAGAGCTAATGTAGTTATTTTATGATGTGATTTCCTTAAAGCCTCATGACGATTCAGTGAGCCAGGTATTTTTCCCGTCTGCCAGAGAGAAAAACTTGCAGTCACATTCAAAATTAGACTGCAAAACCCATCAATATGGAAACGGCTGTTTTATGTCCAAAGCTGATTCTGGACATTCTCCCCCCAGTGATTTTTACCAGTCTCTGATGAGATCTCAACTTCTTTTGAACAGTAAATGCACAAATTGAACTACTTTGGGACTGATATTCAGGCAGGGTGTTTCACCCAGCCGGTCTCTGTCCAGTGGAGTGGAGTTAACAGACGTGATTTTGACTCCTCACGTCATGTCTAGCAGGGTCCCCTTCTTCAGTCCCTTCTGGCAGACCTCTCTAGCAACACACTGTGGCCACGATCTACTGCGGGTCATACGAGACGTCAGTAAGAGGTAATCGTCTTTGAGATTTAAAACGAGAACTTGGGTTCGCCCATTGCCTTCCCTACGAGGAGAGATTTTTGAGTTTTTAATTTAGTAACTAAGTTTTCGCAAGCAAGCTTATGATGTTGCAAGTTTTGTTGGAATTTATTACATCCAAAAGACTTAAAAAGCCCTGAGAAAATCATCACTTTCTTGTAAGTAACTGATTTGCATCATGAGGACCCTTTCCTTGAATGGGTGGTTCTGGTCTAATCTATACATTTTCTTAACTTTCATGGTAACTGGTATTAATGTACTTGGTATATGTTTTCTATCTATCTATCTATCTAGTCGGCTGCTCCAAATGTTTCGTTTCTTTGTTGGCTGTCTTCTCATTTGGCCCTTAAGAGCTCAAAAACAATACAAAGAGCACAATAACTCGTGGAGTATATTTAACCACAGGAAAAAGAGCATCTCTGATAAGCTTCACTTCTCCCAAACATTGTAAAGGGACACACCGAAGAGATTTAAAAAAAGAAATCTGTGGATGTAAGTGTTAGGCTATTCAGGGTAAAAGCTTCCTGTGAGCCTCCAATCCGGCATCTCACTCAACCGAACAAGGGATCTCTCCCCAACGTGCCTGTCGATGAAATGATTTGGAAAGCAGAGTTGGGTGGGCCGGTGGGGAAAGATAGATGAGTGGCCTCTGTGTCTGCGAGGTGGTCAGTGAGAGAGGCGAAGCCCTTCCCCCCACTCCCATGGCTGATGTGCCACTCTTTCTCTATACAAAGACAATTTGCTTTTCATGTAGTAATGAAGAACAATGTTTAACAGACAAAGGAGCTTCTAGTTTATTATTGTGCTGTCTTTGACTAGAGCTAGATGCTGGGAAAAATGGTAATTCACAGTGTGAATGCTTCTTTTCCAGCCGTACGGGTTATGGCTGAGCATGTACATTGTATATTGCAGATGGTATAATAGCAAACACTGTGAGAACAAGGAAAGAATGAATTACGGCTTTTTTTTTCCTTGCTAGCCAAGAAACCAGGAATTTCTTCACAATAATTTTTATGCACGTCTCTGTGTGCATAGGTTATTCCTTGGCAATATGCACTGTAGATGCTGCTAAATGCTTTTAGGGTTTTTAAATTAATGTAGGAAGTCTACCGTGATGCTCTTGGAACACCTGTGTTCTCCTGCTTTTTCCCCCATAAACTGATACAAGGCACAGGTGGTGCCTCATTAACTTATTTGATGCAAATAAAAACATATTGCATGATTTCTTCTCCTTAACTGTATAATCACTGAAACATAATTTTGCTGATTAATGCAACAAACTTTGGGAGAAAGAATTCAGCAATTTTTGTCAGTTCCCTGATGCTGAAGGCATTTGTAGCCCATGGGAATCTGATTTAAATGAACAAGTAGTGGGAATGTCTCTTTCCTATGTAAGAAGTCTCTTCCCCCCTGTTTAGTCTTTTCTGTGTGTCACAGGACACTCCGTCATAAAGAACTGGAAAAAAAGGAAGAGCAAATTTCCCATGGAGGTAGAGGCAGTGGAAACCCGGACGAAGAATCATCTTAAATCAGCAGGCTTATGAGTTCTGATTCAGTGTTCAGATACTGTTATCAATGATTTCCAAAAAGTGACATTGATTTGCTTTGGAAACAATGATGGAAAAATAGCGAATGTGTACCCAGAATGCTTTTAGAGTTCTAAAATCATACTGGAAAATGTCCGAGCATTCCAACACAACTATAAACAGTACCAGTCTGTATTTAGGGGGTGATGGCAAGTCTGTTTTTAAAAGTCTTTTGCGATATTATTTCTGTTTTTAATTTATTGAATTAAAGCCAGATTTATTCAATTAAGATAATACACTTCAAGGTTAACTGCCATTTGCTGTTCATTTAGGCAAGCTATTGTACAGTTATGTAAATTTCATGAACAGAGACACTGCTTGAGTGTCTTAATTACAAGCAAAAAGTGTCATTTAAATATGAATTAAGCGAATAGTTGCCAGTATTTCCTGTTCCTGTATTTTCTATCTTCTTAAAATCTAAAGGCTACCCAAGGATCTGTACTGTGCCCCAAGATTTTTCTTTTTCCTATAAAATAAAAACACCCCTACTACTAAATATTATTTCTAAAAGTAGGAAAAACACGTAAAAACGCCATTATCTCATTGATTATTAATCAGAGTAATACCTGAAGAAGAGGGTGCCAATTTTTCCCAGTTGGCCGCTGACCATCCTTTTGACCTTGTTGCGGAATTTAAAAATTATCTCACTTATGCAAGGGGAGTAATTTGCTGCATGGGTCATTTGCTCAAATTCACTATGTTTGCGAATTCATATTTTTAAAAATGACTCTCCTTTCATCTACCCATTTATCATGCATCCAAACATTCAGTTTGCAGACTCAAACCCTGGGATGCACGGAGTATTACCACTGCTTCATCTGTGTTGAAAGAAACCCTTCTTTGAATTTCGAACCTTCGCAACTGAAATCGTGTTTAGCAAAAGTGACCCCATGACCTGATTCTCTGCCGGTTTCTGTGAAATAATTCCCCGCGCATCTCGGATTGACTGACAAGCACCGTTTTTGTTTGTGTCTCTGTTTCTGGATGGTGCTTGTACAGAAAAATGACCTAGAGACAATCTGGCATTCATCATGAAGGAAGGGAAGGATTCACAATTAGTTAATGAAAACCACACCTCCGTGCCGGGCAGTCCGTTCCCAGATCCCGTCCCAAGCCATAAGGCGGCCTTGCAGCCTGGGGAGAGATTCCCAGCCGCCCCCCAAGGTAGCACCCGCTCGCTCCCCCAGGAGCGAGGAGCTCACTATTCACTGAGTGTTTGCGTCATCCTTTCCAACATGTTCCCACTGATACATTAAAGGAATTAATTGCTCATAATGATCTCACCATCTGTTAACAGAGGTTCATACCTACAGGCTGGTGGCCCGCGGTGGTTCTATTCAGGGATCAATGGGCAATGCCGGGCCAACGCTTTCCCACATTGCCTGCCTCTGCGCGCTGAAAGGGGGGAGGAGAGCCGGGCCGGCCATCTGCTCCCTGTCTTTCTGTGCGAGACCTTGATGCGGTCCAGCACAGCTCCGAGCTGACTCCAGTCCGATTGGAATGTGGCTGATCTGAGAGCCTCTCAAAGCTGTGAAAGTGAGTCAAAAGGAGATGCCCATTGTCCGGCATGGCTGAAAGAAAATGATCACTTTAAAATTCATAACTCCCAGGTGCCTGCCATCTATTCATGGGAAAAACCCTCTGAACTTCTCTTCATTAAAGAGAGAGAGGGGAGTCTTGCTAAAAAGAGAGAAAAGGAAGTAGTTTGTGGGAATGTGCAGGGGATTTTCAGGCTAAACAAATGAGGAATTTGGAATTTTTTCACTTGTATTAAAAGGGCTGTGCAGGGAAGGGCAAGCTCTTATTTTAAAAAGGGGTGGGGAGGGGGGGATGCCTGCCCGGGGCCCTGGAGCAACTCATAGAGAACATTTTAATTTTTTTTTTTTTTTTGTCTCCAGGAGAATTCAAAGAGCGCTCTGCCTTTTTATTTACCTGAGGCTGAGAAAATTTTCCCATTCGATTCTGAACGGCGGGCGCTCCGCACTCGTAGCTGATTTCCACTCCTATTCCCTTAGCGTGTAGTTTGGGTGGGAATGTATGGAAGAACGAGTCCAGGAAATTCCCAAGTGTTACAGGACGTGGGTGGGCACAATGAAACTCAAAGCTATCGGGTGTTTCTGAGGAGTTCATTCAAGCAAGGTTACCTGTAGCCACCAAGGTACCTGTCAGGAGTAGAGTCCTCTCTGTGCCTTGAAGACCGACGGGCAGTAAGGGGATGGAAAGAGTCTCTCTGCCTGGCAAATGGGGATTCAGCCACGTTCCAGAGCCCTGGGAATCACGGGGCTGATGGATCAACCACTCTTGGCTCTTAGTCATTGTGGAAAATTGGTGTTGCACATAAGAATTCAAAGGGATTTATGGATTCATGAATTGAGAGCCAAAACAAAAGTAGAAATAGAGAGACCTACATTCTCGGTCTTGAAAATCTTTTGTCCTATAGATGATGGCTTATGTCCCATAGAGGTTAAGTGACATGCTCAAAGTCACAGAGTGAGTCACAAAACCTGGGCTACAACCTTATCTTACTGGTGATTTCTTTTTTCCTGCTTCAGGCTGCCTCCCTGAATAGTGTGGGGTTTAAAATAATTTTTGCTCGACTTTCTCTAATTAAAATATAGATCGGTATCACCAACCTAAATAATAGAATGGTCCCTTTTAAAAGAAATTCTGAGCTCTTAGAAAGATTATGAATACCAGTACTCATCACTAGCACATACAAAATAGAAAATTGATCAAGGAAGTTACTATGATAAGAAAATATGGCAGTAAGTGGCAGAAACTATTGATGAAATGGTGGTAAGGTCCAGTCTCTTGGACATAAATAACCACATAAAAGGAACAAGCAGGAAAGGTAAAAATTGGCAATGATCAATGCAGACTCAAAAAAACACAAAAAACACAAGCAGGGAGTCTAAAGGGGTGGATGGTGGAAAGGCGATGGAAGAATCTAGAAACAACCCACATTTCTGGAAGCGAGAGAAGGTAAGTCGGATAGAATCAGTGTTGCTGGTCTTTCCTAACAAATAAAAGGTCACCACCTTCACCATATTCTTTTCCAGAAATTTAGACTCAGTCTATGGAGACTCTTTGTTTTGCTTGACTTTTCCTCCATGGGAGCGTATCTTTAATTTTGTTATGGTGGATGGGAACAGAAAATTCTCCGAACAGAATTGTGACATGTTTTCATGGTAGATTTAAGTGGGGCAAAAATCATTAGTCCAAATTGATTCTTAAATTATTAAGTTGTTTGACTCTACAGCTTATATGGACAAAGTCAGAATTGGTGAAATATGGGTGACAACACCATCCCCACCCCCTACTCCCCCCACCCCACCTCCCCGCCATGAATAGTACAAACGGATTGAGCATTGGGATAGAGGTTGACAAGAGCCCAAAGGGTGTGGCTAACATTTTCTCAAGTATTTCAGCTTTGGCCGGCCTGGACCTCCTGGGGGGGATCCCAGAGATTTTTCCAGAAAAAGTGAAAAATAAAGGTAAGCCAAAAGAAGAAATGAAGTAAAAGTTACCCCTAATCTCTGTTTCAGGGAAAACTTATGGTAGATTTTCAGAGTATATATAAAACAACGACAAAATCAGATCATATTATTCATATTATCTTACCCAGTATTTAAGCTGAGATATGACATTGTAGATACTTGACCACTTTTGACCTTACCAAAAAATATGGCAATTCATAGATGGGTGAGCTGAAAAGCTTTTTCACTCAGGGATATATCATGAACCTCTTTCCTTTCCAATAAATAGGCAACCACATCCATTTTTGGTGGTTTCAAATATGGTTTAGGAACTGTATGAACAAGTGTTCTCTGAAGGTTCTGAGTGTCTCAGCTCTTCTCAGGATTGGATTTAGAACCACACACAGATTTCACAGTAGAGTTAATCTATGTTGGAGAAAGACAGTTTGTTAAACGTGGACTTAAAAATGTCAGTCATTATTTTTTCCTCCTGCACCGAAATGGTAGCTTTCTTCCTACTGATGCATACACCCCTTCACACATCATGACTGAAAGCCTGCAAGCTTTAGACCAGCTTCTCCACTTCTGGCAAAGGAGGAGTATAATGAGTGAGAATGTGCCTTAAGAATGAGGCATGCACAGATACCCAAATGACCTAAGTGCTACCTACTCAAACAATGACAGTGACCACAAGCAATGCACTTAAAAACAACAGGAACAAAACCCCAAGCCAACAAGTCACAAAACATCAAACACCAATAAAGCGATAAAGCCTGTGGTATGGAATTCAGAGACAGGCCATTTCTTTAGGGGCTTTGGGTGAAGAATGTAGTTGGTGGAACAGCCAGGTTGTGGGCTCTGTTACGATTTGTGGGGCTAGGATCCCCAACGTTGTATCTTTAAGACCCAAATTCTTAGGGTGTCTGAGCTCCCAGAGGAATGTGTAACTGTTCATTTATTTACATCTACTTTATTTCCAATACTTCTTTTTCCTGTCAAATGCCAGGTGAGGCCTCATAGCTGCTTCTTCTAAACCTCCCTTGTTTTGCAGGGTTTTTTGGGTTTTTTTTTGCTCTGTTTTGTTTTGTTTTGTTTCCCCACGGACTGTTATGAGGACCAGAAATGCCCATCTTCTCTATAGATGAATACATTTTCTTTTCCCTTTCAAGAATCCTAGAGGAAAATTTCCTCCTCTTTTAATTATTCAGTTTTTGAGAACAGTTTTTGAAACTTGCTTTGCCATTGTAATCACTTTACATTTGCTCGCTCATGTGACTCAACTTTGTTCTCCTTTCTTGCGTTCAAAATTAATACACAGAGATTTTAAAAGCACACCAACAAAAGCAAATACACTTTAATGCCATGCTCCCCCCCACCCTCCAGTTCTTACAAACACGGGTCTTGTAGGGTTAGCTGATCTCTGGGTTTTATTATTTTCCCTCCCTTTTCTTTCTTTAAAAAAAAATGCATGGAAAGTAAAAGTTTATTGGGGGCAAAGAGGTTCAATGACGATTTTTCCCTCCAACAAATTAATCTTGTATAACCTGCATTAGAAAGGCCATTTTTAAAAAGAGGAGGAAATACTCATTGGAGCCTTATTTGGAACTCTTGCGGGTTTGAGTTCACATTTGCACCAGCCAGAGATTTTCAATTAGCAGTGCCTTAGAAAACAGGGACCCCTGCCTTTGTCAGTGTCCTGTGCAAGAAGAAGAGCAAATAGATTGGAAATGGTCTTATGGCTCAAGCTCCTGGGAAAATGTAACAGGTGTTACAGCTCAGCTGGGTGTGAGATTTATGAAAAAAGCCCACTCAGACTTTGCCCATAGAATTCTGCTTTCTAGCCAGGGCTTCAAGTAGGAAGAAACTAATGACTTCATTACCATCTCAATTCTGGGAAATGCCTGGTCCAGACCCGAATCATGAAAGGAAAGGTATAGCACTCTGGGTGACCTTGCGAGATCAAAATGTTATTTAGAGCAATTCCATTAGTCAGAGCCATAAACCCGAAAGAACACACCCTTTAACCATAACGCTTTGGCCCTAACGTGAGAAAACAAAAACACAAACAAAAACAAAACGAATCCATACGGCAAAGGAGGGGGAAAGAAGAACAAAACCCCACCAGATTCTGTAATCATCATGCGACACTATTTCCCCCACTCTCTTTGAAAAGCCTTCACTTCCAGCCCTTCTTCCCCCTCACTCTTGTTGTGACACATTAAATGGCTCTTGTCGCTTTCCCATTTCCAGTGGATTATAATTGGGGGGTGAGATGGAAGCCAGGAATGATGTCAAATTTCCAAGCAGAGGAAGGTGAAATAAATCTCTTCAGTCCAAATAGTACTTAATAGCTCTAACAGTAGTACTGCTTAACTGGGGGCAATTAACAGTACATTTTTTTATTAGATAATTGCCTCTTTTATTCATCTGCAGTGGGAAAAACGTGGCACATGTGAGTCTGTCTCCTGTCCTGTTTATCCCTGCAAACAATCCTTCCTGGTCCTTGTGTTGCGTTTTTATTTGACGTTACTATTCCGCGGAGAAAGGACTTGGCCAGTGGAAATGCAATTTGGGTAACCTTCTCACAGTGTCTTTATCTCTAAATGCCAGGCCCCTCCTGGGGGGTCCTCCACCCCCATATGACTCATTTGTATTATGTTCTCACACGCTCTGCTTTCCAGAACACCTTTGGGGGGGTGGGGAAAGAAAAGCAAGTCCAAAGACAGATTGTTTATAAGGCCCAAGCTTTAAGGCCTCAAACTTGTTTCAGAAAAGCGAGGAGCTCTTTCCTACAACCCCATTCCTGAGAAAATCAACTTCACATTTAAGCCTCTAATTCACAGTCTCTCTTACGAAGTATGTGGTGGTGCCTCCCTGGTAGATCTGAGACCCTCAGTGGCCTGGGGGACATGCGGACTTTTGAACTGGAGCGCGTCACCTCCAAGAAAGCATTAGGCTGGATTGTTCCGAGTCTGTAGGCGTTAAAGCCAAATGGGATGACGGGCGTTTGAGCAAAGTCATTTGGATGGCGAGGGCCACAAATACCGCTGAGTATGGCGAAATTACCACTTAAGGGTTGGAATTCTCGGTCAACATACACCAACCTAGGGTCTGCCCACCACTTCCAGGATTAATTAGGGCTTGAATATAATTGGGGGTGTACTATAGGGACCGTGAAGGGGCCTCTTTAGTAGTCAAAACAAATTGGTTATGATGTTTGGGACGTTATTTCACGACAAGGGCTTTAGGTTAGAGACTGGAATTTTCCTGAAGGAAGTAAAATATATTGCCGAAGAACTATGTCAAAAGAAATCTTGCAGAGACTTCTTAGCATACCTGCAATATTCCTCCACGTCCCTTTTCAAATCTTCTATTTTCTTTTTCATTTTTAGTGTTTATTATTTTATATTTGTGAGAGAGGGGGTGAGCTGTGAGTGGGGCAGGGGCGGAGAAAGAGGGAGACGGAGGATCTGAAGCAGGCCCCCCACCGTCAGCAAGGAGGCTGACCTGGGGCTCAAACTCCAGAACTGGGAGATCCAGACCCGAGCCGAAGTCGCACGCTTAGCCGACTGGGCCACCCGGGCACCCCTATTTCTCTTTTTCAGTGTAAACATGTATGCATAAGAAGGTTGAAGAATCTTACATGAGTGTTACCGTTTATAAACGCATTTCTCTGCATTATTTCACCCAGCTTTGACACCAGTCGCTGGAGGCAGAAAGGTGAGGAAACCAGACTTCGGGAATGTGTTACACCTAAAACCAGATCTCCTGGCAATTGGTCCCATGCCCTTGCATGGACCTGATTCCTGGGGACAGTCTGGTCTTTGGTCACATTAGCCATCTATGGTTTTGATACTATCTTAAAATACTGATTCGCGCAATTTCACACAACAATGTTTAATAATTTCTTTATGATGATGGGAAGAAAAAAATGCCTAAAAAATAGATTTACTTACTAATCCTCCCTTAGACTCAGAAGCAGGGTTTTAAACTAGAAGATGGTTAAAGATTATTATTAAGGGCACCTGAGCATGAGTAATTCATAAAAAAAGCCTAAAAGATTCAAGGCAGTATATGAACAATAGGTAATTCAATGGATAAGGAACTAAGGGTGGGGGAGTGGTTAGCTGGAGGAAAATGTTGTAGTTGTAAAAGGAAAGTCCTGAAATACACCCTGAAAATGACCAGTATCATTCTGTCTTCCCTACTTCTGGCTGTGGAAATGTAAATATCCTCGGTGAACAATCAGGAAATTTGATCTAAAGTCTTTGCTGAGTTAGCAGAAAGCAGTCACAGGGTGAAATGCCCTTGCCTGGGCTGTGAAATCCCCAGTGGAGAAAAAACAAAACAAAACAAAACAAAACAAAAAAACAAAAAGAGAAACTGCAGGAGTCTGGACAACTTTTGAAGGTGCTGAGAGAATCATGTAGCTATGGATAAGCTACAGATGGAAAAAAAAGCCAAAATACAAAAAAAAAAAAAAAGAAAAAGAAAAAAAAGAAAAAAGAAAAGGAAAGAAAGAGAAGAAAAAGAACAAAAAAGGAAAGAATAAGGAAAAAGGACAACTTGAGCTAGAAAAGTAGTTATGCAAAGCTGAGGTAAAATCTGGTTTATAAGATGAACGAATTAGGGTCCCAACTAAATAACATTAATATTTGCTATTTTTTGAATATGTGCAACATTCCTGGCACTGCATTAGCACAAGGGAAATAGAGCACAAGGAAGACAGAGACCCTGCTTTGAAGGAGGTAAATGAGAGAAAGTTTGTAAAGCATTAAAAATTTCACAGCACTATGGGGTGCCTGGGTGGCTTAGTCAGTTGAGTGTCCTACTCTTGGTATCGGCTCAGATCGTGATCTCATGGTTCATGAGTTCAAGTCCTGTGTTGGGCTCTGCCCTGACAGCTCAGAGCCTGCTTGGGATTCTCTCTCTCTCTCTCTCTCTCTCTCCCTCTCCTCCCCTACTCATGCTGCTCTCTTTCTCTCAAAATGAATAAACAAAAGAATTGCACAGCACTATTTATACCAACACAAAGGATTAGCTCGTCGTTGTGTACTGGGATGAGCTTCAGATTGGATTTTGCAGATCACCTTGCTAATGCTCCCATTCTCATCCTCGGAAGAAGAGGCTCGAGTCTGGCTCACACTGAATGTGCAAGGGTTACATCGTTAATAACTGGTCATGAGATGTGGGCGCCATTCCTGCTCTGCCTGATGTTTTGGGCCAGTCATGGAACCTTCCATGGAACCATACAGACCATGTATCTGAGTTACAGAAGAAGCTATCCTTGCATGAGAATCACCTGACCACTTCATAAAAGTGAAAACAATATTGGGGCACCCGTGTGGTTCAGTCAGTTAGGCGTCCAACTCTTGATTTTTGCTCAGGTTATGATCCCAGGGTCATGGGATTGAGCCCCCCACTGGGGCTCCTTGCAGGGTGTGGCGCCTGCTTCAGATTCTTTCTCTCTCTACCTCTGCCCCTCTCCGCCACGCTCTCTCTCAAAACAAAACAAAACAAAAAGCAGTGAAAACAACATCAATATGAGATTCCGGACGTTTATACTTTTACTAACGATGTGCTATTAAGTAGTGGAAAGCGATGCTACTGGCCAATTATCAGGATGCCAGTCTGATATTTATATGTGAGTTTGAGCCTTTTTTTTAAAAAAGGTATTACTTTATATCTAGCTGGCATGCTCAGTTCGAGTTAGTTTTTATTTTAGAAGTTGGTAGAACCAGGAACCGTGCTGTTATTATTAGATATTATTTCTAAGCCGGAATTTTGGTGACATAATATAATGAATGTTTGTCATCTATTTCTCCCTTGTGCTTACTTTATGCTCACTTGCCAATAGAAATGATAAAACAACAAAATCAAACTGCAATTTTCTTCCAATATCCATTTTATGTTAGTCGACATAGCTTTTCTACAGTTAATGTTAGCTCAGATAATGAGGCGCAACGATAAGATCACTTTGTATTTACACAGTGCCTTTTCCTCTGAGGATTACAAAGTGGAGGTTTAAGATGCTGATTAAATTTATATTCCTCTGCAGGTGCACTGCAACATTGTTAATCCCATTTTAAGGATAGGTAAACTGAGGTACAGAAGTTAGAAAGTTGCATCTGATATTTGGGGTCTTCTTGATTATATATTTTTTTTTAATTTTTTTTTTTCAACGTTTTTTATTTATTTTTGGGACAAAGAGAGACAGAGCATGAACGGGGGAGGGGCAGAGAGAGAGGGAGACACAGAATCGGAAACAGGCTCCAGGCTCCGAGCCATCAGCCCAGAGCCCGACGCGGGGCTCGAACTCACGGACCGCGAGATCGTGACCTGGCTGAAGTCGGACGCTTAACCGACTGCGCCACCCAGGCGCCCCTATATTTTTAGTTTCTTAAACCAACAAGTCTTTTTCAAAGTTTTACTTCCCCCCACGAATTAGAGGAAAAAGCAAGTTACGTTTACATGTCTGGTTTGAGATTTTTCCATTTCTTAAAAATCGGGACAAGATGTTAGGAGGAGTGACAAGTCACAGATTCTTAGAGGAAATGGTTAGATCTTTATTTATTAAAAAGCCACCCAACGTTGGATGAGTTTGAACAACCCAATACATTCATTGGTATTTCCCAGGTGTTAAATGTGTCCTGGGAGGTCACTCTTGGGGGAGGCACTGATGATTCACCTTTTGCCTCAGAATTCTGTCCATACTCGTTTCCTGGAAATATCACCGTAATTTGGATATGCCCTCATGAATCGAGCTGGGTGTTATTTGCTATCTGGGAGGCTGTTTGTAGGTAAACAGATGGCACTGTGCCTGATGAATAGGTTGTGCTAAATACGGTGTTCATGTTTCTTGTTAATCACAGTCTCAGGGGCGTCTGGGTGACTCCATTTGTTAAGCGCCCGACTCATGATCTCACAATCCTGAGTTCGAGCCCTGCATTAGGATGCGCACTGATGGTGTGGAGCCTACTTGGGATTTTCTCTTTCTCCCTCCCTCTCTCTCTCTCTCTCTCAAAACAAATAAAACTGAAAAAAAATAACAATCTCAGTTTCTCTCTCCATTTGAATCTGCGAAGGCCCAGGATTCAATAACTGAGAGCCGAGTTCTAGTGGCCTTTGTAGAATCCTGTAGCCAAAGGGATACGGATTGAAAAGGCCATTTCTTTGAGTTTCTTTCCCCCTAATTCCATTCCCCTTTTCTGCAGCTTTGTGTAAACTTGGCCATTTTAACTGCCTCTCTAGACTGCCTCCAACTGGTAAGTTCTTGGCCTGGTAAGACATTACTAAACCCAATATACATCATCACAAGACGTGAATATATAAATGCCTGATATCTTGAGAAGATAAATGCTTTTCCAGAGCATGGCATGATGTGGGGGTCAGGGGTGAGAAGTCCATAAAATGTCCATGTAGATTTCATGTACTCTCATCACACACACAGAAATGGTAACTATGTGAGAAGGTATGTTAATTAGCTTGACTGTAGTAAAAGCTTTACTATGTGTATCAAATCATCATGCTGTATGTCTTAGATAAATACGATTTTCATTTAAAAACTGGCCATGTACAAGAAATCTTTTAAAGCTATGAGATTTTCTGTATCCGGTTGTCCTTATTTGAAGATGCAAATATATATACATGGTCTTTATCTGTCCATTTGCTTCTTCTGGGAGCTGTGGGGATACTAGTATCTCAGATATTTGTTTGGAAAACTCACTGCTTAATTTGTGTTTTACCCAAGTAAATTAAGCTTTGCTTAAGTGATGTTTTTGGATCAACTTTCTAAGATTACTCCTGAAATAATAACCCATTCCTGGGTCTAGATGTGGATCCAAATCTTCCACTCACTTGTGTCATTTCCTGTGTTTGAACGTCTGGTGTAGCCAGAAGGAAAAGACTGAAAATGAAAAATTCAGAATCACAGATACTAGAAAACAATGAGAAGTCATAATAGTGGGAATGTAGTAATATAGATAGAGTCCCGTAAAATGGAAGGCTTCCACGTTGGAAGAAGAGATGCCGAGATATATGTGAAGTAACAGGAGTTTTGCTGAGACGGCAAAATTGGCAAAGGATATGATCTTTTAGAGTGTCACTTTTGATGATAGTGAAGAGAATTTCATTCCTGCTGCAAAACTACATCATGTGTAGAAGGAGCACGCAGCTTGCAACGTGGTGTTCTGGGCTACAGTTCTAGCTTAGAGAACTCCCTGGCTCTGTAATCCTGGAAAGATACTTTTTGACCCTTGGAAATATACTTTATCTGAGCCATTTTTCTCATCTCTACTCTAGGGGAAATAATTCCTACTTATCTCAGAAGGATTGGGGGAATAAGTGTACCGTATTGTCCCGTCATGTACCGTATAAAATGTGTTTTCATTACTATATTATTTTGGATTTAGGCATGAGAAGGAGGTACCAAAAGGTGAACGGTACTTAAAGTTTGCTACCAAATGTCAGGGCGCCTGGGGGGCTCAGTCGGTTGAGCGTCCAACTTCGGCTGAGGTCATGATCTCACGGTTCGTGGGTTCCAGCCCCGCGTCGGGTTCTGTGCTGACAGCTCAGAGCCTGGAGCCTGCTTCGGATTCTGTGTCTCTCTCTCCCACTCACGCTCTGCCTCTCTCTCTCTCTCTCTCTCTCTCTCTCTCTCTCTCTCAAAACTAAATAAACATTAAAAATTTTTTTAAGAAGTTTGCTACCAAATGTGGAAAAATGATTTTATTTCTGTACACTTCCACATATCTTTTTCACCTAGCCAGTAAGTTGTTCCATACCTGGTTACCAATATTTGCTTCATCTACGATGGAAAATAGGTATCATTCAGATTTATAGATACTACTTTCCAGAAGGGGAAAACAGAATTGGCTTTTGACAACAGAAGACCATCTGAGGGTAAGGAGGGTTCTTATTGGCCTGGCCCTGTTGAGCCCCAGCTGATCTCCTGAGCAGGGCATTTTGAGAAACTGATCACCAAGTTTTGAGAAACTGTCACCAATGTATGACAGTATCCATGCATAGAAAGTGAACAGTCTTATCCCCAAGCTTCTGGGTTTTTTTCATGTTTTTTTCGGAGAGAAAGCCAGAGCGTGAAGGGGGAGGCGCAGAGAGAAAGGGAGACACAGAATCGGAAGCAGGCCCCAGGCCCTGAGCTGTCAGCCCAGAGCCTGATCCGGGCTTGAACCCTTGACCTGCGCGGTCACGACCTGAGCCGAAATGGGTCACTTCACCGACTGAGCCACCCAGGTGCAGCTCCAAACTTTTAACCTAAGTAACTGCGACACTGTGTTCCAATGTATTTCTAAGTTGTTCTGCTTCATGCCAAGCTGGTGGGTAGGAAGGGACTCATTTGTGTGGGGGGTCAAGGGGAAGGGAGGATCAAGTTCTTATCTCTTTCCTTAAAACTCATATGGCAATTGAAAATGTTCTCATCCTGTTATACTTATCACCTTGAATTCTAGTTGTCCAAGGAACTGTCTTTTCATCCACATTAAGATCGCTGTATATTCTGGAGTCAGAAGGTTCTATCTCTACTGCTTGAGCGAGGGAGAGAAATTCACTGAGCCTCTGTTTCTTCATCTGTGAAACAGGAATAATATTCCCCAGCTCAAAAAGCTGTTGTAAGGATTAGCCGGGATAATGTACGTAAAATATGGCACCTGTTAGTCGTTTCATAATATCAGATTTTTTCTTAAAAAGTGTCATATCGACTTCTTTCCTGTTGCCTCAGTCATGGAGATTCCCAATAAATGTTTGTTAAATTGAAGAATGGTGGTGACTTCCAGAGATCCCCATCTGGGCAGTGGTAGTCTTCCTTTCTCAGTTAAGAAAGGACGATCATTATGTGATCGGCTGCTGGGGGTGTTTCTTCGACTGCCACGGTTTCCCCCTTTAATGATTCCACGGACTCTCTAGAGTGAGGCAGACAGGGCGGAAAGCCGTTGTGACTCTTGGGGCTGGAAACATGCAACGCAGCCCTGAGAACTCTCTGAAGATGCCACGTAAGTGTGGGCAGTGAGTAAAACAAAACACACTCACTCAATGGCACTGAATGCGGCAGCGCCTGAAAGAAAGATCTGACACAGGCTAGGCCAAGTTTGCTCACATAATCCCAGCCATGGACTCACCACCCACCAGGAAATATGCTCCAAATCCTTCCCGGAAGCACGGCCATCTAACACCATTCAAGAGAGCGGGTGTGGATTTGAAGAGTCCATAAATTTCCAAAGGCTTGGGACAATCTCAAGAGTGGTCTCCTAGAACAGGAGTCCCTGTCTGAGGGTTCAAGAGAGCTCAATCTCAAAACTCATGGAAGCAAACGGAAGTAAATCTGTCAAAGTGTGTTGCAAAGCAATCAACACGTTTTCTCCAAATTTTCCCGTGAAGCATAAAGAGACAGGATGGAGTCACAGTGGGAGAGGTCACTCTGTGGGTAGAAAGTGTGGGATGGGAAGTGAGGTGTGGAGGTGATCTGACTTCATAAAGCCTTCTCTGACCTTTGGCTTCTGTTTTCCCTTCTCCAAACAAAACACTCCTAACGTCTCAGGAATTCTTTCAATAGAGAGCCGCAGTGGTCCTTAATAAAAATGTCAGTAGTGGGGCTCCTGGGTGGCTCAGTTGGTTATGACTGGACTTCGGCTCAGGTCACGATCTCACGGTTCATGAGTTCGAGCCCCGTGTCAAACTCTGTGCTCACAGCTGAGAGCCTGGATCCTGCTTCGGATTCTGTATCTCCCTCTCTCTCTCTCTGCCCCTCCCCCACTCATTCTCTCTCTTCCCCTCTCTCTCTCTCAAAAATGAATAAACATTAAAAAAAATTAAGAAAATAAAATAAAAATTACAGTAGAAGAATCATGAAGCCTGCTGTGATCTGACACCATAGGCAGGAGACTGATTTTTGGATACATCATTAAGGTCCTCAGAATGGTGAAGGCAAGGAGAGCACTCAGTATCGAGCATCTGACGCCAAGTGGAATGTTCTAGCTTTATGATACAGCAATTGTTCTCACTATCTTTGCATAGACCCCAGACTTACTCTCAGTGAATGGTTAGGACCCTTGGTGGAATGATCGATGATGTATGATTAAAACTGGTGCAGACCATTGGTTCCATACTCACTTAGGGAAGAACAGAGCACCTGGAAGGCAACTCAGAGCACCTGCAGGGCAAGGTGCCCCACATTTGAAGACAGGATCCAGGTACTAACTGTCCCTACCTGGCCCCTTTTTAAAACTAGCTTAACTACCCAGTAAATGCCCCTGTCGGTTTATCTTTTCATCAAAGCGAGTGTCAACCGTAGAATCTGTTCCACTGAAGTGTCTCACGTCTAGCAACATCTTTTTTTTGTGTGCCTACTCCAAGTTCTGCATAAGGTCCCCTCCAATTTCTCTCCCGCCTGCTGTGTAGGGCTCATCTCCCAAGGTCAGGCCCTGCTGAGGGCCTCTGACTCCAGGACGCCTCCTACCTGTGTTCTCTTCTCATGGCTATCTCCTCTTCTCCCGGGGGAAGTCTGTCTACACTAGTGCAGCAAAGTGCATGGTCTTCCTCCTAGACTCGGGGGCGCAGGGAAATACACTTTGTTTTAAAAAGCGAGGTGCTGGTATTTCCTCTACCCCAGAAGCCCACGCCTCTCAGAAACCCCAGTGACTGAAATTCCTGGGTCTAGGTATGACATGAGTCTGCTGACAAGATTTTTATAATGTAACAGACACAAGAGAGACGATGGGAAATCATCACAGCAGTTGGTGATTCTGTAAAGCTGTTCGGCATCCTGAGGCTTATGTCTGGCAGTTACCCATCTTTTTGTTTCCTTAAGATGATTATGCAAAACATATCTTTTTGGATAACCGAAACAAAAAAAACCCCACAAAACTGCTACATATTTTAAATATATTTTTTTTTAACATTTATTCATTTTTGAGAGTGAGAGAGAAAGCATGAGTGGAGGAGGGGCAGAGAGAAGGGGAGACACAGAATCCGAAGCAGGCTCCAGGCTCTGAGCTGTCAGCACAGAGCCTGACGCGGGGCTCGAACTCACTGACCGCGAGATCATGACCTGAGCCGAAGTCGGATGCTCAACCAACTGAGCCACCCAGGCGCCCCTAAAACTGCTACATATTTTGGGGATAATACTAAAATTTAAACAAAGTGTGGATTTAATAACATATTTATTCTTAATATCAATGAACTAATGATAGGACTCATTATTAACCAGCAATACGCTGTTTAATTTCTCATAATAATCAACATTTGCTACTTATTTGCCTTACAATGTAGCAAGCACATCACACACATTAGCTCACTTAATATTCAGAACAAGCCCAGATGGCTATTATGGTTACTATCTTCCTTTTCCAGATTAGGAAACTGAAGTGTATAGGGTTTAAATAAAATGGCCAAGATCTTGCCCCTTGAAAGTTCGCGAGCGGGGTACCTCATTGAGGTATTACAATCGCAGAGCCTGCATCTCTGATCAGCAGGTGGCAGTTGTTCTAAAAGGGTGATTTCTGTACTGAAGACAGTTACAGCATATAACAGTAGAGGAAGACGGGAACAAGGAAGTCTATGCCTTGTGACTTATCTTCCTGGAATCTTTTTCTCCCCCAGTTTTACTGAGATACAGTTGACCTATAACATTGTATTAGTTTAAGGTGAGCAGCGTAATGATTTGCTACCTGGGAAATGATTATGGTAAAATAGTATATGCTGCAAAATGGCTGCCACAGTAAGTCTGATTAACACCCATCACCTCACATTGTTACATCTTTTTCTTGTGATAAACACTTTTTTAAGTCCTACTTTTATTTTTAGAAATGTTCACATGGACTCCACAGCGTTGTTACCTATGGTCACCATGCTGTACGTTACATTTCCAGATCTTGTTTGTTGCGTAACTGGAAGTTGGCACCTTTGGAGTCCCTTCACCCATGTCCCCCCACCCCTGAACCCCCACCTCTGGCAACCACCAATTCACCCTCTGTTTCTGTGAATTTGGTTTCCTTAGATTTCACCTGTATGCAAGATAATACAGTATTTATCTCTCTCAGGCTTCTCTCACTCAGCATAATGCCCTCAAGGTCTACCCATGTTGTCCCAAATGGCAGCATATTCAGCCTTTTCTTCTTTTTTATAGCTGAATGATATTCATACATATATGGATATGTGAGTTATATGCATATGGATGCATATACATATGTGTGTGTGTGTGTGTGTGTGTGTATGGATATACACATCTCACATTTTCCTTATCTATTCATCCATCAGTGGCCACTTTATTTCTATGTCTTGACGATTATAAATAATGTTGAAATGAACAAGGTGATATAGATACTTCTTTGAGAGAGTGATTTCATTTCCTTTGGGTGTATTCCTAGAAGAGGAATCGGTGGTTCATATGGTATTTCTATTTTTAGTTGTTTGAGGACATTCCATGGTGTTTCTTAGAATGGCTGCACCCATTACATTCCAACAGTGCACAACTGTTCCTTTTTCTCCACAGCCTTGCCAATACGTGTTATCGCTTATCTTTTTGATAATAGCCACTCACTCCAACAGGTGCGAGATGATGTCGCACTGTGGTTTTGACTTGTATTCCTCTGATGATTAGTGATGTTGAGCACCTTTTTATGTACCTGTCGGGCATTAGGATGTCTTCTTTGGAAAAAAAAAAAGGTCTATTCAGATTCTCAGTCTGTTTTAATATAATCTTTTTTTTTTTTTTTTACTATTGAATTATATGAGTTCTTTATATACTTTGAATCTTAACTCCCTACACCTTATCAGCTATATGATTTACAAATATTTGCCTTGCATCTGGTAGGTTGCATTTTCATTTTGTTGATGGTTTCCTTGGCTGTGTGGAAGCTTTTTACTTTGAGGTAGGCCCACTTGTTTATTTTGGCTTTTGTCACCTTTTGCTTTTGGTCTCATATCCAAAGGGTCATGGCCAAGGAGCTTACCACCTATGTTTTCTTATAGGAGTCTTACGGTTTTCAGTTTGCTTTTACTCATACAGGTATTTAAAAACTCTGGGGTTGAGAAGTCAGTATTCCGAAAGAGGGAGTGATTCATTACAAATCTTTACTCTTCATCAAATTGGGACATTTAAGTACAGTATCACTTGTGTGAGAACATAATGTCACTTGCATGAGCTGTTCTATGACCTCTCCCCTCCCCACTGGGCCACAGCGCTCTGAGAAACAGCGGATGAGATGTATAGGTAGCGGAGGGTAGTGTGTCCAAACCTGGACAGAAGTACATTTAGGTAACGAAAGCAATGCTATTTAGTGGCAAAGGGAAAGAAGCTGAGTAGCAGGTTGTTGGAACCCTTCACGGAACCCTGAACTTCCTACCTGCGAGGATGAAGGGATCGTTCTGAAGGACAGAAAACTGGCTTTCTATTTTTTTAGGTTTACTTATTTATTTTGAGAGAGAGAGAGAGCAGGGGAGGGGCAGAGAGAGGGGGAGAGAGAGAATCCCAAGCAGTCTCTGCACTGTCAGTGCACAGCCCGATGCAGGGCTCAAACCCATGAATCATGAGATCATGACCTGAGCTGAAGTGGGACGCTTAACGGACTGGGACTGAGCCACCCAGGCGCCCTGCCTTTCTATTTTAATTCTGCATATACAATGATGCTTCCTGAAGAGTTTGTTCATTCCTTTAGCTTTGTCCTCAAACGGCAGACCAAGATGAGTCTCTTCTAGATGTGTCATTTTGAATTAACACCACCCGTCCCCACCCCAAGTTGGTTCCTATTCTTCCCTACATCCTCTAACCCCCACCCATCTATCCCACCACGTAGAATCACATACTAACAATGGGCTTGTACGAGATTTGGAAAGAATGATCCTAAAAAGCATAAGTAATTATGTGTGGTTGTATCATTACCAGATCACATCCTCCTTTTCTGCTCAGCTTAGACGCTGGAGGGGAGAACACCGTGTCTGTAGTCCAGAGAAGGGGAGCTAATGTGTCCAGCTGGAGCCCTTCCGCACAGATCAGATCCTGAACCCGAGCCATAGGAATATTCTGGTTGGAAACAAAACTGTGTAGAAAGCATTGATCAAAAGGACAAAATGGCAAATATGTCTAAGTGGTTGAAATAAGTATTTCTGGTCTCTCTTAAGTACGTTTTCATGGCAGACAGTTGCTATCTAATTGTGGTGTGCTCCCAGGTGGTCAGAAGGAGAAGTAGCTATACTTTAGGAGAGGAGGCCATTGAACAAATAAATAAACTTCTCCTTTCTTTTCTTTTTAGGGATATTTCAATTGTCTAAGGTTATTTTTTTAAGTTCATTTATTTATTTTGAAGGAGAAAGAGACATAGAGAGTGTGAGTGGGGGAGGGACAGAGAAGAGAGGGAAAAAGAATCCCACGCACTGATATCGCAGAGCCCAGTGCAGGCTTGAACTCATGGACTATGAGAATATGAACTGAGCCGAAGTTGGACACTTAACCAACTGAGCCATCCAGGTTCCCCTAAACATCTCCCTCTCAAAACTTCCAGAATAACAGGTCACCAGGCATCTATTACATACGTGGATGTATGTGTATAAATATAAATATAAATATAAATATAAATATAAATATAAATATAATGTAAGTGTGTGTGTGTGTGTGTGGCCACTTACTTACTCTTTTCCCAATCCTGGACTAAGGAGTAATTTTTTTAGAGAAAGGAAAAGAAAATTCAAAGAAAAATTCCTTTGAATTCTAGAATTTGATTTATCATGAAGTAGAAAAGCCATTTAATATTTTTCTTTCAATTTGATAATACGACTGTCATGATGAAACCATTGTCTAGTAAAGGCAAAAATTGTACCTACCTAGATTTTGCATATTTGTTCATTGTCTTTCCATGGAAACACAGGTAAACGTTTGGACAGGATTTGAGCAGTGGCTATCTGATATGATGTACGATTTCTTGCTCATTAGTTCATGCATGTTGAGTAGAAAGCCTGTCACTTTCCACAACACGTGGCCACACTGATATTCTGTTGTGTGTATTACATTTATGGAAGCCTTTTTAAAACTCTGTTAGCAGTTTGGAAGTACAAGTCCCTATTTTCAAGATTTGGATGATTTCTTCTACTAAATAACCCCCTGATCACTGATCATTTTAATTTTCTTTTAATACTCAAAGAGACTCTTCATAAAAAAGCATCCACTTAAAAACAAAATGAAACAAAACAAGAAAAGATTATATAAGAGAAAAAACATATGCTGAGCATTTTTACGAGAATAATAAGCATGTCTCTGTTAAGAGATTCATTATAATAAAATAGCTTTTTTTTCCCCCCTTCACCTACCGAGACACTAGCAGTTTGGGACTCCTGAATTATATTACATTTGATAACTTCCTATTGCATTAGTGAATTTCCATTCGGTTATAAAAATTTCCTGATAAAGCCCCATTATTTCTATGGCTATGAGGCAAAGTATAATCTGATTATGTAGCTACTTTTATTATAACTGTAGCTAACGTGATAATATACACCGTGTTATTACAGAAATGCTCTGTGGTGTTTTCTCTTTTGAAAAAAGGCAGACAGGCTCAGAGAAGGAATAACAGAAGAGACAAGGAAGACTTGAACAGGTCAACAAAGTATGCCCTTAAAAAGCATGTTGTTCCCACAGTTGTGTAATGCAATTTATTCCCCTGAGAAAGTGAAGAAAACAGGCGTTGTTCTTTTCCTCACAAATCGGGAAGACATACCCTGTGCCTGAAATTAGAAATCCCCTCTCCCTTGCGTCTAAGAGGATGCCTGTCCTGGATAATGAAGGGGTAGACGATGAAGATGAGCTCATTAGACCATTTAGACTGAGTTCATCACTGAGCCATTCAATTCCAATACATCGGTTGAGTACCCACTGAGTTACAAGCACTATGCTAGATAGTGCATATCTATCTAATATCTAGCATATCTTTCTAATGGTGAAAACACCATCGTCCCTATCTCATGTCTTTTAGCAATTGTAACACACTATAGGGGGAGATGTGTAAATTAACAATTATAATTCAATGTAATAAGTGCATAAAAGAGATATTGACAAAGTGCCTTGAAGGTTAAATAGGAGTTCTAGGGGTAATGAGACAGGAGTGAGTTGAGCAGAAAGCAGGAGGTGGTGTTTGTTAGGTGTGTGTGCAAAGGCATTGCGGGGGGTGGGGGGTGGGTGTGACAAGTTAAGGCCGGAGGTGAAGGACATGGCATGCTCTGAAAAATAATTCTGGACTTTATTTTATGGGTTGGGTCGAGGACGTGGTCCCCAGAGATGCGGGTGGTGGTCCACCAAGGAGGAGCAGTATAATAGTTCAAATCTGTGTTTTGGAGAGATGCCCCTGTGCAAAGTGTGTGCAATGCACCAGAGCAGGGAACAACAGGTGGAAAGAGGAAAGCCAGAGGGGAAGTTTGCAGATCTGAACTAAGGTTATACACCAGCTTCGAGGAAAGGACAGGTTTGCTGTCTGTCCGAGCTAGAATCAATGGAGTGAGGGAAAAATGGGATTCCAGGGGACTGACCTGAGTGACCAGGTAACTAACTGGTCTGTTAAGTGATAAGGGAAAACCTTGGCCTAATGAGCTTCCTTTGGATGCGTTAACTTCTAGGTCACTTCCAGAATATGCAGGTAGACTTGCCTGGGAGGCTGCTTAGATATACACATTTGGAGCTCCATAGAGACCCTGAACTTCTGAGTTGTCAGTGGATCCGTGGCAGCTAGAGTCTGGGAAGTGGATGAAATAACTGAGGGAAGAAATGGAGGAAAAAGACGAATGAGCTGAGGGGCACAAGGAGAAGAGTTAGTGAGGGAGACTAAGGTCTGGTCGGAGCAGGAGGATGAGGGAAAAGAAGAAAAAGTAAAGTAGTAGCTTGGGGAAGAGAGTTTCCAAATGGAAGGATCCAGCTGTATCAGAGACCCCACGGAGGAGTTCAGAAAAATAAAGATGGAAAGCCCTGGAGATGAACATGTGTGAAAGTTTGCCTCTTTGTGGCCACAGACTCGCCGCCCCAGACTGATCATCTTGGGAACGTCTTTTCTTGTGAATGTGAATCATCATTGTTCATAACAATTTCTAAGTGAGAACTTATGGCAGGGTCAGCACAAACCCACCAGCAATGTTGCAGCAACAACAACGAGACCCGAAATCAAAATCCTTCAATATATGCTGTATTTCTTTTAGGAGTTAACAGTATTGTATAATCTTAGTGGACAAGAGATCAAAACTGGGTGATAAAACCTGAATTAGCAGATAATCTCATTACTTGAAGTGTTTATGCTACTCAACCTTTCGCAAAAGGAGGCGAATCGTAAGTAAACATATTTCTGCAAAGTTCATGGAAATACACTTTGTAAAATTCCCTTCCCTCCGTTGGCTCTATCTATAAGTAAGTCCTGGATAGGTATTGTGAGATGGTATTGAACATAATGCCCTGAAGCACTGAAAAATACTGAGTCATTAAGAAAAAGATCAAATTATGTTTAATTTCCTACACAGTAAGGAAAGAAGATGTAGGCATTTAAGGGAGATTTTCAGTGGAGCTGGAACACAGAGTGTCCGTTTTGTTGACCTCAGGTTAAGCAGAATATAAAATTTACCAGAACCTCTCATTTCTACCCTTCCCTGAGCACTCCAGGTAATTTAATTTTTGTACATGGAAAGAGTAATTATCCAGAGTTGTTTTCTATTCTATGTAGAGATGTCGTATGTGGTCACAGGTATGAAAGTTCTAGGCGTGAAGTGCAGATGGGTGTTCATCGTTGAACATGAATCTTTTTGTAAGTATTATCCGATTCACAGAGAATTACTGAGGCTGCTCCAGTGGAGACAGTCATTCTATACCAGCGGCACGTAAGATCGTTTTCACACGATGAGTGGGATTTTCTGTAGGAAAATAGTGTGCTTCATTCTAGAAAACTAACAGGCAAACCCCTCCGTGATTGTGCCACTGTGTTTGCTCAGAGCTGTAAGATTGTCCTGGTTAAAATTTTTTGTTTGAGTGCAGACCTTGGAAGTACAATGCCAAACAAATACCTTAGAGAGGAGCTACTTGACTTACGAGCGGATATTGCTTTAGTAATTTGGATAGTAGTTTTCCTTTAAATCAGCTGGCTAATTTGGGTATTTTCCCCTACAGAGGGATGATTTCCAAGCAAAAAGTTTATGATTGTGAGGCCATCTGATATATTGAAAAGACTATGAGCTTTGGCTCCAAGCAGTTACATATATGAGTAGCTAAAACTCTCAAAATTTTGCTTTCCTGATTTGTAAAACCGGTGTGATACCTATCTACATCATGGGATTATTCCATGAATCACTATTAATATATGTAAAATACCAGACAGATAGCACACCGTATTCAATAAGTGTTAGGTATTCTTTTTATATGTTAGCTCTTAATGGACCATTAATAATCACATAAACATTCTGCTTATGAGAGGAAAAATATTTGGGGTTAAATATATTAGGATTCGGATATGTTCTTCTCTGCGGAAATGAGATTATGTAATCTCATTGGAGACCATGCAATCCTTTGTAGACCATGTTTCTGGCTCTGGCTTCCGATCTGTTGTAGAACACTGACAAATCCTTCACCTGCTTGGGCCTCAAAGTCCTTATTTATAATGTCCAAGATGAACTTCAAGGGCCCTTTCAGATTTAAAATGCTAAGCTTCTATACTCTTTGTATTTAGCCTACATTTCCCAATTTGGGGCTTTCTTTGATGGTTTCCTTCAGCTTTCAAAATCCCTCCCACCTTTAATTTTTTCTCTCTCCTCTGTGACCAGCAAGTGTCCCATTTCTCATAGCAGGCATTCTTGAGAGGGTTGTCTATATTGGCTGTCTGTACTTCTTTATGTTCTGACTTAAACTGTCTACATTTGACCTTCTGTCCACACGTCTCTCACAAGCCACCCTTCTCAAGGTTAAGTGTGATCTCCATCTTGCCAGATCTTTGGTCAATTTTCCATCTTCATATTACTCACATGATCTAGTTAACTGTTCTCTCCTACTGGGCACAATTATTTCTCTCATCTTCCATGCACCATACTTGCTTGATATTTTCTCTGGCTCACTGGACACTATCCCCTGCTGGCTTTTCTTCTTCTAAGTCTCGAGAGCGATGTGTCTAACAGAAATATCACAGGAGCCACATTTATGATTTTAAACTTCCTAGTATTTAATCTTCCCATTAAAAAAAAAAATAGAAGTAAATGGGTGAAATCAATTTTAAGAACATATTTTAACTAACCCAGTATATCCAAAATATTATTTCAACAATCAGTATGAATAATTAATGAGATACTTTACATTCTTCACAGTTTGGTGGGTTATTTTTAAAAAAAATGTTTATTTACTTTGAGGGAGAGAGAAGCAAGCAGGGGAGAGGCGGAGAGAAGGAAAGAGAGAATCCCAAGCGGGATCCCCACTGTCAGTGAAGAGGCTGATATAGTGCTTGAACGCCGAAATCTCGAGTCGGGCTCTTAACCGATGGAGCCACCCAGGTGCCCCTGGTGGGTATTTTATACTTAATTTGGACTAGCATATTTCAAAAGCTCAAAAACCATGTGTGGCTACCATATTGGACAGGGGAACTCTGTGCGTTGGCGAGACCCAAGGCTCAGTCCTGGGGGCTCTTCTATTGTCTGTGTACAGTCTTTCTAGGTGATCCAGGTGGGCATATATTATCTGTCTTCTGATTCAGTTATTCCGTACTTACTGGGTACCTACTGTGTGCCAAGCTACTGTGTTCTTGATACTAGAGGACACAATAGCGAACAAAGTAGACATAAATCCCCACACTCATAAAGCCTACTTCCTAGTAAGGGAGAGCAGGCAACAAACAAGATTGCTGAGTTAATTTTGTTGCACAAAAGAAGTGAAAATGCTGCGGCAGAGACAGAGGAGGGGTGCGGGAAGGCAGGACAATTGGAGGAGCAAAGAGAGGGTCAGATGATGCAGGTTTTTTTGTGTCCTAGACAAAGCACTTGGGCTTTTACTATACTGAGATGGGGAACCGCTAGAAGGCTTTAAGCAAAGGAATCCACAATACGACTCAAACTGTAAAAAGATGGTTTTAGGGGCTGTTTTGAGAATATACGACAGAAGGTCAGGGAGAAACAAGGTGACCAGCAATCTAATGTTGCAGTAATCCAAGCCGAAGAAGACAGAGGCTTTGATCTGTTGCCGGGGAGGTGATGAGAAGGTGTCCCATTCTGAAAGAAGAGGTTCAGGCCAGATATACGGATATGGGAATCGTCAACACGTACCTACATTTTGCCAACAGGGAAGCAGCCACTGGCCACACAGAGCTATTTCCATTAATTAATTTCAATTAATTAAAACAGAATAAAAATGCAGCGCCCCTGTCACACCAGCTTAGCCTTATTTCAAGGGTTCGACATCTGCGTGTGGTGAGTGGCTACTGCTTCGGACCGTGCAGGAAGATCTGTTGGGCGACACTGATACATTTAGGGTTCTGACCTACTGTCTCTCAAATCACCTGTCTGCTAGATGCCTCCACAGCATAATTCGCCTGTGGTATTGATGTCAAATAAGCGTCGTATACAAAACCCGGTGAGTAATTCTTGCCTGCAGTCTTCAGCAACCCGGCTTCCCTTTCGCCAGCCTGCTTCGGCTTCATTTCTGCTCCCCCGGTGAATGGAATCACCCTCCGTCCTGCTGCTGTCCCAACCTCGAGGTCACTCCTTAATCTTCCTGTCCCCGCCGACCTCTCTCACGTCCAGTTCAACGGGTTGACCTGCTCTCCCTCCAGGTCGTATCCTGACCACGACCACCTCTTGCCACTTCTAGCATATCATCCTTTGCTGGACAATCCAGACGCCTAAATTAGTGTTTTTCAAGTTTCGCTGTATATTAGAATCCCTCGGGAGTTTAAAGCCAAAACAAAGCAAGAAAAACAAAAAAACAAAAAAACAAAAACGCGTGGGCGCTACTCTACGCACCCAGGTGGGGCTTGGCTTTGTAAAAGCTTCCCGGGTGCAACCAGGCCTGAAGACCGCCCTCACCCTATCATCCTCCACCCCTTTCCATGGTCTACTCTTTCACATAGGAGCCAGGGTGACCTTCCTAAATAATACACCGGATCACGTCATTCCCTCTCTTGAAACTCTGGGCGGTCTCTCATTGCCCCGGGAAGAATTTGAAACTCCTGACCCTACGAGATCTGGCATTGCTTAGTTTCTCCGGCCTGCTTCTGCCTGGCTGACCCCCATCGTTGTCACCGTCTCTGAGAGGTCCTGCGTCCACCTCGTGGTAACCAGCCCTTTGCGTCCCCTGAACCTGTCCCAATCACCCCCCCTTCCTGATGCCCAGGATCCTTGTCTTGATGGAACATATTGCCGGTTGCAGTGATCGTATTCCTTCCTTTCCTTGCCCGTCCATCCCCCTAGCCTGAACAAAAGCTCCATGAGAGCAAGGAACTTTGCGGTCTTTTATCCGTTTCCTCCCGACAGGAACTGGCTGTCGACAAATCAATATTTTTGAACGCTCCCTTCATTTAATACATATTTTTAAAGATTCATTTCAGAGTCTTCAGAGAAGAGATGATGACAGCTACGATGAGGATGATAAGGATGATGATGATATAAAGAGCTTACTCTGTGCCAGGCTGTGTTTATTCCATCATGGCAATAGCCCTCTGAGATGGAGATCATGCACCCATTTTACAGATGAGAATATTGGGATTGCAACAAGCTAAGTAATTTGAGTAAGACCACCAAGGTGGTAAGTGTGAGAAGCCAAAAGGGAACCTGGGTCTGCCTGAGAACAAGGCCCCGACTCTTCAAACACACACACACACACACACACACACACACACACACACACACTTGCGGCCATTGAATAAATACTTATGAAATAAACAGAACACTTAGTGCTTATGTTGGAAAGTTGTCAAACACTGATGCTTTGTTTATGACTAGGAAAAACAATAACCTTCGCCTCACATCCCACCGTTGCCTCTTTCTTGCCCCGTGGGGGATTCCAGGGCTGTCCCTCATTCTTGTTGCCAGTTATTCCTGCAACACACAGTTCTAGCCTAAAGAATTCCATCTCCTAGCAGCAACGAGGGTTACTTGCAGCCTCAATGATCTTCTTTTGAGCGAGGGAAAAAATCCCCTAACTTTGTAACACAGCCCAGCGATGCATGAGAAGCCTTTGTCAAATCCTGGGCAGGGGGAAAAGGAAAATAAAAATACCGTTCTCCTCTGGAATGTCTCCGAGGACTAGTGAAAAATGCTAATTCTGACAACAGCACCATCATTTAAAAATCAAAGCACCTTTGAATTATATTAGAAATGAGAAGAAAATGGGAAGTGGTGAAAGAAAATAATTATGTCCTCGGAATCTGGCAATATCTTAGCCCCTCCAGCTCTGCTCTCCTGCTGTATGCCGCCGCAGATACCCTCCCAGGAGGGACTTTTTTTCTCCCCTGAGTCCGGAGACCTGCTTTGTGTTCAGGTTGCACGAGGAGGGAGAGGGACGCCTGGCTTTTCTTTATTCCCCCCAGAACAGGCTGATGGGAAGTTGGAGCCTTCCTTCCTGTCTTGAAACAGCTCCCACGGTGCGGTGTTTCTATTTCTAATTACTCCGAGATGAATGTGCAGCCGTGCGCTTTGCAAGAGCAGCCTCGCCTCGACGGGCCGCATCGGCGGCTCGGCGAGCTCCAGGGCCGAGCGGGCCCGAAGATGTGAATTTCTGCTTCCGGGAGCACGCAGCTCTGCGCCCCCGGCCCGGCTCGCGTGGCCCCCCGCGCGACGTGGGCGCTTTGGGGCGCGCTCCGGGCAACGGGAGCGGAGCCCGCGGCGCGCTGCCTGTCCCCGGGCACGGCCGGCTCCCACGTCCCCGGCCCCATTCAGGCCGCCGAGGCCGCGCCGCCTCGCTCGGCCCCCAGATTACGGCCCCGGCGGCGCCCCCAGCCGGGGAGCGGGGGGCGGGGGCTGCGCGCCCAGCCTGCGGCCCAGATGGCGGGCCAGCCCCGCGCGGGGACACTTTCTCAGGCTTTCAAAAAGAGCACTTTCTTTCCTGCCTAATATTTAGCTCCTTCAAATGCAAATGGAGAGGTTTCGCTCCAAGGTTAGCATAACAATTATGGGAAAGCTTTAAATCTGATGCGTTTGTTTACACGATGAAAGGCGGGCAGGATCCGCGAGCCGGAGGCCCCGGCTTCTCAGCAACTATTTTCCAACTAGTGAGCTGCAAGTCAATTTGAGATCACAAAGAAAACCAATTTATGTGACGGCGTGGGCTAATTTTGGAGGGAGTTCTCCATTGTTGTCGATGTGCGGGTTTTTTTTTTTTTTCTTCTTCTTGTTTTTAAATGACCGCTGCTGACATAGTGATTTCCCCCCCTCCCCCCTTTTTAACGGTGAAGTCCGGGTGAGGTAATTGGTGTTTGTGACAGGCAGGAAGGTCTTCATTACCCGGGACGGTGGGAACGGGGGTGGGGTGGGCACAGGTAGAGGATTTTCCAGGCACTTGGTGGGGTGTTGGCCCAGCGTGCAGAAAAGTCTCTTTTAGTTTGCTACAGTTTAAGACATTTTCTTTTATTATTTTATTTTATTCTAATTTTTCGTATTTCGACAAGGTGTTGTTAAGTACCACTGATGGGTATCAGGCTAAGACTTAAGGGGAATGACATTTTCTCACTATAAGTCCATTCATTTCCAGATGCTGACAGTGAGGCCTCGGTCCGCCCACTGGAGGTGACCCAGATCTGCCTGGAGAAAGGCCTGGTGACCAGCAAGAAAGAAATCTCAGGCCTAGTTTCCTTTTTTTAAAACTGTCTCTTTTTTTTTTTTTTTTTTTTTTTACTCTTAGATGTTCCAGGAGACTTTTCTAGACCTTCCTCCTGGGGCCCTCCTCCACCTGTCACTTCGGGAGATGCTGTGAGGTCTCAGCCTCCTAGGTCTTCCTCACCTGAGACCCAAGAGAGATTGGAGACCCTTGGGAGCTCATTAAATCTTTCAGCCGCATTGACAATATATTGGCAAATGCTTCACGACCCACTAGGATCTACAGTGCCTAGGTATTTAACAACATTATACCATTTGGGGAGTATTTATTGACCAACATAAATATGCCGTTATCAATGTTAAGATGAAGCTACAAAACCTCCCCCTTCCCCCTGCAGTGTTTCTACAGGTGAGCGGTAATGCGTGTCCTAACAGTGGGACCACAGCAAGCGTGTGTGTGCTATCACCTAACAGGTACAGAGCAGTGGTTTGCAACTCGAGTGAGGCCTGGAGTTGCCCGAGGGTCTTGTTAAAACACAGATGGCCGCACGTCCCCTCCAGAGTGTCTGCGCAAGCAGGTCTGAGGTGCAGCCTGGGAATTTCCATCCTCACAAGTTGCTTGGGGACGCTGATGCCTTCTTTCCGAGACCAGTCTCGGAGAAGCCCAGCCTAAAAGATTCATGGAAGTGTATAATTGTGAGCGAACCCAACATGATAAGAGAGTTGCCTTTTTACAAGAATAGCTTAGAGGAAAACGATAGCGACTGATGAACCATCCACGCTAGAAATTAAGTGAGATTGAGGAACTATTCTTAAATATTTCTCAAATATAGGTGTTTAAAGATTGTTGGCTTGACCTACTTGGGAACTCAAAATGAGTCAAATCTTCCTGAGTAATAGATAAGCGTGTTTTTCTGAACACCATTCAGGTCTGCTAGGCAGATGAATGGGGTTCCTGATGGATGGTGGTATATTCATGCAATATATTTGTTTTCTCATATTGAGACGCTCGAGGTCTGCTGCACTGAACTTGCCCCTTGGCCATCTTAGCACTCATGCCTCTTTTCTTAATTATCCTACGTCTTGGTTTCTTCCTGAATGTTCTCTTTCCCTGAAATCCTCCTCAGGCTCCTTCTCCTTTGTTAAGACAGCTCTTCAAACCCAACTCCTGAATAAACCTTCAAGACAGAGAGAGATTTTCATGAAAACTTAACCATTAAAAAAAAAAAACTCTCATAACTCCCTTATTCGTCTAACCATTTGATATAATTGAACATACTTACTGGCTTATGTTTTAGTGTCTGTATTTGATCTTGGGGTCTTTAATATGTACATTTTCTCTCTCTCTGTGTCTCTTTAAGACACCGAGTGTGAACAAGGGAGGGGGCAGAGAATTTTTTTTTCTAAGTTTATTTATTTTGAGAGAGAGAGCACTAGCAGGGGAGGGGTCAGAGAGGAGCAGAGAGAGAGGGAGTCAGAATCCCAAGCAGGCTTCGAGCTGTCAGCGCAGAGCCTGACATGGGGCTCGAACTCATGAACCGTGAGATCATGACCTGAGCTGAGATCAAGAGTTGGACACTCAACCAGCTAAGCCACCCAGGCTCCTTAGAGAGAGAGGGAGAGAGAGAATCTAAAGCAGGCTTGACCCTCAGTGCAGAGCCTGACATGGGGCTTGATCCCATGACCCTGGGTCATGATCTGAGACGAAATCAAGAGTTCCCAGGTGCCCCTTCTATTTGACTTTAAATTGCATATCCTATGAGGGAGAGACATTTAAATAAATAAATAAATTAATTAATTAATTTAAAATTAATTTAAATGTTATTTACTTATTTATTTAAATTCACGGTAGTTAACAAGTTAATTAACATTGGTTCAGGAGTAGAACGCAGTTACACTTACATATAACACCTAGTGCTCATCCCAGCAAGTGCCCTCCTTCACACCCATCACCCGTCAAACTGTCCCCCCCGCCCCCCTCCCCTCCAGCAACCCTCAGTTGTTCTCTGTATGTAAGAGTCTCTTATGGTTTGCCTCAATCTCTGTTCTTATCTTATCTTTCTTTTCTTCCCCTATGTTCATCTGGTTTGTTTCCTGAATTCCACATATGAGTGAAATCATATGATGTTTTAATTCTGAGGTTTCATAGTCACTGGTATAGAGCCACACATAAATAGACACGTAAAAACAAGTTATTTTGATGATGACGTCTCAATTAGGAACTTGACATTAAGTTAGGTTCTGTTTACCTGCTAGGAAAACATGGTTGAAGATAGATCTTCTGTATGAAGTCATACTGTGTTAGCCACTTGACCATGGACACATGCCATTCAAGTTGCAAGACAAATAGTAACCTGAAATTACAGGAGGAATTTTTCTCAAGTCATGTTTTTATATGCATTAAGGAAATATAACGTTCAGGAAATCATATGTAAATTGTTCCGTGAAATAAATGAACCGCTAAAATTGATCTTGGTTGACCAGGTATCATGACATGCCGGAGAACGTTGTTCTGGGGACCAGGTGCTTCCCCAGTGACTAGTTTTGTGACATTATATGTTGCGGGCGGAGGGTGATGCTGTTGAATGTACTTTGTTGAATAAGTCATGTTACTCATCTTTCGATGACAAGCACGAGGGGTGGGTGATCCTTGGGGTTCTTTCTGGATTACGTGTATAGCATCTGCTTGGATTTCCTTCAACCACATAATGCAAGAGGGTCAGCTCTGGTTTAAACAGGTGCCTCTATTATGATAATATTGTCAACACCTTTTAAAATTATTGTCATCTCCTCTACATATGTTGCAGTCTCCTTGGATTTGCGGAAAATGCTATGTTGATTGTTTTTCATTGTAAAGGAGCCAATTTCTTTGAGCAACTGCTCTTTCTACCTGAGCACTCAAGTCATTGAGGAGACATTTAATTTAGGGACGGAGCAGAATTTCTTTACCCTTGCTGTTATCCTGTGTTACAGCTGACTGCTTTAGTGCCAATAAAATGCTAAGGGCTCTGGTTTTTACTGGGCAAAGCACTGAGTGGCAAAGTCATTCCTATTAAATATTAACATCATTTACTAAGAATATAATTAGAAATAAAATAAACTGGCACATAAAATTTGTATCTTAATCATCCTCTGCTCTTGGTTCAGGTGTTGAAAAATTGTTTTCTTCGTCCTAAATATAGAGTTAGGATTTTAAAAGGATTAAGCTGTCATCCCAGGGAGGCAGTGGACATTTCCACAGGTATCTTAAGAGACTTGAATTTTTTGGAGGTCAAGTGCAGCTCATGACAAGAAACGTGTGTGTGTGTGTGTGTGTGTGTGTGTGTGTGTGTCTTTGTTGTGCGGCAGGGAGATGGAGGTGAGAAGCCGATGAGAGAAAGTGGAAAATGATGAAACAAATGGGGCTCTAGAGTATTTTCTAGTTTTGAAATAAAACTGTGGTTTGAGTCCAGTGGGCCAGTTGTATATAAATATAGCGTAGAGGGCAGATATCCAGAAATAACAGATTTTAATCTCCAGAGGGAGAGGGAGAATTAACCAGAGAAGAAGCCTTTGAACCAGGGCACTCCTTTAGCTAAGAATGGTGAGCCTTGAGTGCACTTATTCCGTTGTATTTCTGTTTTATCTACCAATTCTCCCGATGGTAGACATCTTCGTTGTTTTCATTGATTTTTGCTATTATAAATAATGCCACAGTGATCATCATTGTGCTTATCTCCTGGTGCAAAGACGTCATATTATCTCTAGGGCATCTTCCTTTTATGATGTATTATTAATTTCTATTCTGCTTGATCTATAATTTTTGTTAGCAAATTAGTAATCCGTAAACTGATACCCTGTATTTTTCTTTCCCAGGTAATTTTCTACCCTTCTACTTTTTTTTCTTTTTGAGAGAGAGAGAGGGCGGGGCGGGGGGGACGGGCAGAGGGAGAGAGAGAGAGAATCCTCAGCAGGCTGCACACCCAGCACAGAGTCCGACGCAGGGTTCCATCCTTCCACCCTTAGATCATGACCTGAGTTGGAATCAAACATCAGATGCTTAACAGACTGGGCCACCCCAGTGCCCTATGTTTAAAATCAACTATTAGGAGCATTCTCATACAAATCCTATGATGACTGTATGCATTACAAGCAATCATTCTCACTCTGTGACTGGGATTTTCATCCTTTTTTAGGCATCTTTTGATAAGCAAGTTCTTGGCTACAAATGACTTACCAATCATTTTCTTTATGGTTTCACTTTTTGTGTCTTGTTTCAGAAATCCTTTTTCTCAAAAAGACATTGTCACATTCTTTTTATAAAAGTAGTAAGCCCTCGATCAGTCTGAAATTGTTTTTTTTATGAGGTGTGAAGGAGAGATCAGGTTCCATTGTTTGCCCTATGGGAACAACAGGCTACCCCAGCGTGATTTATGAAATAGCTCCTGCTTTTCTGTTGGTGTCCGATGTCACTTCTGTCATATACTCAGTGTGCGCGTTCGTCTGGGTCTGTTTCGTGGCTCTCGGTTGTGTAGTATTAGTTTATTTGACGATACATGCCCTAATTCTGCACCGTTTTAATGAAAAACTGGCTTCTTAGTCTTTTGGCAGAGGATAAATTCTCACCTGACTCCTCTTCCAGAGTGTCTTGACCGTTTTTGGTCTTTTGCTCTTTCATGCACACTTCAGAATTAGTGTGTTAATTCCTGTATAAGGCCTCTTCTGAATTTTGGTTGAAATTGCCGTGACTGTATGGCCCAAACTGGGGAGAACGGACATTCTCGCCATGTTACCATGTTGAATGATGTGGTCTGTAAATATGATAAATCTCTCCATTTACTTACCTCTGCCTTAATGTCTTTGAACAAAAGTTGGTAAGTTTTTCCGAAAGGTCTCATGTGACTTTCGTTCTGGATACTTTATATTCGGCGCTACTGAAAATGGCATATTTGAAATAATGAAAGGCTCTACGTGTCGCTATTGTACAGAAAGGTAATTGGCTTTTATGTAACAACCACATCTAGCAACTCTGAACTGTCTCACTAAATTTGCTAATTTATTTGTACATTCATTTGGTTACTTGTAAACCATATAAAAATCATCATACAAGACAATAATAGTTTTATTTTTTCCTTTCTTTATGGCTTTAACATTTCATTTCCTTTTTCTCTTTTTCTTCTGCTTTTCTTCTTCCCTTCCTCTGTGCACCTCTCCCTTGCTGCCTCCCTTCCAAATCTTTCCGTCTCCTGCTGTATACCTTCCTGACCCCCACTACCCTGTCCAACCATTTTTATTGCACTAGATAGGACCTTAGGGATAGCATTAAATAGAAATACTGACAGCAGGAAAATATACCTTATCCGTGATTTCCGAAGGAATCCTTAACGTTTTGCCACTAAATATGATGTGAGTTGTAAGCTTCATGTGTGCACATGTGTAGAAGACAGCCTTTGATAAGAAGGTTCGTTACGCCTTTTTGCAGAATGAATGAAGAATGAATATTGAGTTTTATCAAACTTTTCGTCTTTTGAGTTAATCTTATTTCCTTTGTTACTTTGTTACTATTTCCTTTGTTATTTCCTTTGTTACTAACGTAAATTACGTTAATCAAATTTCTAATATTGAACCAACTATACATTCCCTGGCTAAACTAAATTGGCATTTAAAGAATTTTAATTGTGTTCAAAAACATAAAATTTACTATTTTAGCCATTTGTATTTTTATTTATTTTTTAAAACATTTATTTGTTTTTAGAGAAACAGAGAGCGTGAGTGGGGGAAGAACAAAGACAGAGGGAGAGAGAGAATCCCAAGCAGGGTTCTTGCTGTTAGCACAGAACCCGACATAGGACTCAATCTCATGACCAGTGAGATCATGACCTGAGCCGAAATCAAGAGTCAGATGCTTGGGTACTGAGCCTCCCAGGTGCCCCTTAACAATTTTTAAACGTACCATTCAGTAGCGTGAAGTATGTTCACATCGTTGTGAAACAGATCTCTGAAACTTTTTCATCTTGCCAAACTCTGTCCCCATTAAATGACTCCCCATGTTCTCCTTCTCTAGGTCGTTGGCAACCCCCATTCTACCTTCTGTTTGCATGAGTTTGACTATTCTGGATACCGCAAGTAAATGGAATCGCAGTGCTTGTCTTTTGTGACTAGTTTATTTCACTTAGCAGAATGTCCTTTAGGTGCATTCATGTTGCAGCATGTGTCAAAATTTTCTTCCTTTTGGGGCACCTGGGTGGCTCAGTCGGTTAAGCATCCAACTTCGGTTCAGGTCATGATCTTATGGTTCATGGGTTCGAGCTCCGTGTCAGGCTCTGTACTGACAGCTCAGAGCCTGGAGCCTGCTTCGGATTCTGTGTCTCCCTCTCTCTCTGCCCCTCCCCTGCTCGTGCTCTGTGTGTGTGTGTCTCTCTCTCTCTCAAAAAAAAAAAAAAAAAAAAAAATTACAAAACATTTAAAAAAGTTTTCTTCCTTTTAAAGATGGAATAATATTCCATTGTATGTACATATCACATTTTGTTTATACATTCATCTGTCTTTGGACTGTATCCACCTCTTGGCCATTGTGAATAGTGCTGCTGTGAATATTGGTTGTGCACACACCTCTTAAGATCCTGCTTTCAAATCTTTTGGATAAATACCCAGAAGCGGAATTGCGGATCATATGGTAATTCTATTTTTAATTTTTGAGGAACAACTATGCTATTTTTCATAGCAGCTGTACCATTTAAATTCCTGCTAGCACTGTAAGAGGGTTCCGATTTCTCTCCGTCCTTGCCAACAATTGTTATTTTCTGTTGTATCAATAGTTGCAGTTCTAAGATGTCTGAGATAATATCTTGTGGTTTTGACCTGCCTTTCTCTAATGATTAGTGATCGTAAGCTTCTCTTCATATGCTTGTAGCACATTTGTAGATCCTCTATTCGAGTTCTTCCCACATTTTTAAATCAGGTTATTTGTGAGTTGTTGTTATTGTTGCTGTTGTTTCATTGTAGGAATTCTTTATATATTCTGTGTATTGACCTCTCATCAGGTATATGATTTGCAAATAAATATTTTCTTTCATTTTGTAGCATGCCATTTTCACTCTGTTGATTGTTGTCTCTGATGAAGAAGTTTTTACTTTTGGTATAGTCCATTTTGGCTATGTTTACTTTTTTTGACTGTGCTTGCTGGATTTGTTTTGTTAATACTTTGTTGAGGGAGATTATATACCCGTATTTATGAGTGCAATTGGCCTGTAATTTTCCTTTTTTATACTTTCCTCTCCTGGGTTTATATCAAAATCATACTAGCCACATAAAATAAGTTGAGGAATGTTTCTTCCTTTTATATTTTCTGAAATATTATGTGTAAGACTGGAATTATCTGTCTATGAATAATGAATAGAACTTCCCTGGGCCTGGTGTTTCATTTATGGGGATATTTTAAACTGCTGATTAAATTTATTTCATGGTTTTAAAACTATTCATGTGGTCTAGTTCTTTAGTCCATTTGACAAGATTTTTATATATATATGTATGTATGTAAATATATGTAAATATATACACATTAATAAATATATTTATAATAATATATATTTATATTTACATATATACATATATGTATACATATATATATATTTCCCTAAGAATCTATTTCAATGTTTTTGATAGCATAAAGTAGATAATTTTTTTTCCTACTTTTTAAATGTTTGAAGCACCTGTAGTTATGCACCCTTTCCATTTCCATATTGTTTATTTGCTCTCTTTTATTACTCAAGCTTTCCTGAGGTTTGTCAATTAAATTGGTCTTCTCTAAAAGGTCAGCTTCTGTTTGTGATCCTCTATTGTTTGTTTGTTTTTCCTATTTTATTATTTTCTGATTTCTTTTTGTTATTTCACCCCATATACTTTGAGTCCATTCTGTCTTTGAAACTTAAGTTATCTTCTTAGTTCAGTATTTTTTAGCTTTTCCTTCTTTAAAAATACATTTTTTTAATGTTTTATTTATTTTTGAGAGAGAGAGAGAGAGAGAGACAGAGTATGAGCAGGGGAGGAGCAGAGAGAGAGGGAGACACAGAATCCAAAGCAGGCTCCAGGCTCCGAGCTGTCAGCACAGAGCCTGATGCAGGACTCGAACTCCCAAGGCATGAGATCATGACCTGAGCCTAAGTCGGACACTTAACTGACTGAGCCACCCAAGTGCCCCTTCTTTTTAATATAGGCATTGAATGCATTAATTTTCTCTCTGCGTGTCATTTTACCAACATTCCTGAGTTACTTAGCATTTTTGTATTGTCTAAGTATATGGTCATTTAAATAAGTTTTCTGCTATTGTTGATTTTTGTGATAATATTATATTTTTATAAAAGAACATTTTATGTTTTTGTCAATGTTCTACATGCAGTTTCAGAAAATGTGTATTTTCCAATTGTTAGGAATAATTTTATGTAACTCATAATACTGAGGCTACTATTTATGTTCTGTATTCTTATTCACCTCTTTATTTTTGTTTATTAATGGGGAAGGTTTTGTTTTTAATGATTATTATTTATTTTTGAGAGAGAGAGAGAGAGAGAGATACAGAGTGTGAGCGATGGAGGGGCAGAGAGAGAGCGAGACACAGAACATGAAGCAGGCTCCATGCTCCAAGCTGTCAGCACGGAACCTGACGCGGGGCTCGAACTCACGGACTGTGAGATCATGACCTGAGCCCAAGTCACATGCTCAACTGACTGAGCCCCTCAGGTAACACTTCACTTGGCTAATAAATGGATGATGTTCTCTAAATGGGAGCATCATGTCATCTGCATATCATGAAAGTTTGACTCCTTTCTTATCAATTTGGATGCCTTTTATTTCTTTTTGTTGTCTGATGACTGTGGCTAAGGCTTCCAATATTATATTTAATAAAAGTGTTGATAGTGGACATCCTTGTCTTGTTCCTGACCGTAGGGGAAAAGCGCTCAGTTTTTCCCCATTGAGCATCATGTTCGACGTGGGTTTTTCATATACGGCCTTTATTATGTTGAGATGCGTTCCCTCTAAATCTACTTTGTTGAGGGTTTTTATTAGGAATGGATGTTGTCCTTTGTCGAATGCGTTTTCCGCATCTGTTGAAATGATCGTATGGTTTTCATCCTTTGTCTCATGAATGTGATGTATCATGTTGATCGATTTAAGAATACGGAACCACCCTTGCATCCCAGGAATAGATCCAACTTGATCGTGGTGAGTGCTAGTATTTTATTAAGGATTTTTCCATCGATGTTCGTCAGAGATATTGGTCTGTAGTTCTTTTTTTTGTCGTGTCTCTGTCTGGCTTTGCTATCAGGGTAAAGCTAGCCTCATAGAATGAATTTGGGAGTTTTCCTTTCTCTTCTATTTTTTTGAATAGTTTGAGAAGAATAGATTTGAACTCTTCTTTAAATGTTTGGTAGAAATCATCTGTGAAGCCGTCTGGTCCTGGACTTTTGTTGGTTGAAAGTTTTTTCATTACTGATTATTGATTCAATTTCATTCAATTTCATTGCTGGTAATCAGTCTTCCTACTTCAGGTTTGGTGGAGTATATGCTTCTAGGAACTTACCCATTTCTTCTAGGTTGTCCAGTATTCTGTATGTTTAACTTAAGAATCTTGGGGCATCTGGGTGGTTCAGTCGATTAAGTGACCCATTTTGGCTCGGGTCCGGATCTTGCCATTGGTGAGTTTGAGCCCCACATCAGGCTCTGTGCTAACAGCTCAGAGCCTGGAGCCTGCTTCAGATTCTGTGTCTCCCTCTCTGTCTGCTCCTTCCCTGCTTGCTCATGCCCACTTGTGAGCTCTCTCTCAAAAATAAATAAACATTAAAACATTTTTTAAAGAATCTTAATCACTCTCTCACTTAATAATATAGTTATTTTAAAATACTTGAAGTGTCATTACTCTTCTGTTGCCTTATTTGCTATTATTTTTCAGTGGCTTTTTGTTTTTCAGACCCCATAAAATAGATGTTATAGTTTTATATATTCAATGTCCTTTCTTTATTGTTTAGGTAACCCAGGTTTACTTTTATTTCTCTTCTTGGGTTTCTCACTGTTATTTTCTGTCTTTCAGACTTTCTTTTTCACTCCGTTTTATTTTTTCTAAATTAAATCCTATTGGTATGTCTTCAGTGAGTCTCTTTTAATAGTATATACTCAGAATTTGTTTGATGCTTTTATTCTGTACACATTCTTAAATTGTAATGTCAGTGAATATAGAATTCTGGCTTGGCATTTATTTTTCCTTAGCGTGTGCTGATTCATTTTGCTCTTTTCTGACTTGTGTCATTATTACTGAGAAGTCAGCCACCTGTCTAATTCTTGCTTTCGTTAATTCACCTTTTAACCTCTGGATTGTTTTAAGATAATCTTTTGTCTTTGGGACTCTGCAGACTTTTGATGTATGTCCAGGTATGAGTTTCTGTTTATTTATCCTGCTCTGGATATATTGAGAATCTGAGAATTTGCATTTTTAAAAAATTCCGAAACAAACTTTAGCCAATATTTCCTTAAATATTATCTCACCCACATTCTCCTTCTATTTCTTTCTAGTACGTTTATTAATAAATATTAGCTTATCTCTTTTTATCACCCATTACTTCGACCTCTTATATTTTCTCTCTCTTTATCCTTCAGGGCTTTATTCTGCATAATTTCTCCAGATTTTTCTTGCCATGCATTGATTTTGTCTTTAGTTTTCTCTTTCCAGTTGTTTCACTTTTCTATTAAATTTTTATTTTCAACTACTATATACTTCCTTTTTTTGTGATTGAATAATTCTTTATTGAAGCATGCCTCTATTTGGAGAAAATTACATATAATACACATATACATACATTTTATAATTACTTTTGTAAATAATGGGCTATTTTAATTACTCTCACAAATAATGTACTATGGAATTTACAACAGCTTATTTTATTATTTCTTTTTGTTTGGTTGGTTTTTGTTTGTGTTGTTGTTACTGTTTTAGTTTCAAGGTTTTATTTAAAGGATTCCAGTTAGTTAACGTACAATGTAATAGTGATTTTAGGAGTAGAATTTAGTGATTCGTCACTTATGTGCAACACCTGGTGCTAGTCACAAGTGCCCCTTCTTAATCCCCATCACCTACTGTACCCATCTCCCTGCCCATCTCCCCTCCTGCAACCATCAGTTTGTTCTCTGGAGTTAAGAGTCTACCTCCTGGTGGGGCACCTGGGTGGCTCAGTCGGTTAAACATCCGACTTCAGCTCAGGTCATGATCTCACGGTCTGTGAGTTCGAGCCCCGCGTCGGGCTCTGTGCTGACAGCTCAGAGCCTGGAGCCTGCTTCGGATTCTGTGTCTCCCTCTCTGTCTGCCCCTCCCCCCACTCACACTCTGTCTCTCTGTCTGTCTGTCTCTCTCTCTCTCAAAAATAAACAAACATTAAAAAAACCCAGGGCCCATTTCTTGGTTTGCCTCTCTCTCTCACTTTTCCCTTTGCTCGTGTATTTTGTTTCTTAAACTCCAAATGTGAATGAAATCCCGTGGTATTGGTCTTTCTCTGACTTCTTGTGCTTAGCATCTATGTGGTTATTTTTCAAATGCCTCTCATTGTGATGGTCTCTTGTCCTTGTGAAACAATCCCAGCACCCTCTATAGTCTCTGTAGTGTTCAGAGACCTGAATTGTGATTTGTTATTTCTCTGAGGCCTAGTTCCTGGTTCAGAAAATGTGTATTTTCTTTTCAGTTGTGGGAATTTAACTTGATCGTGCCTGTTCTAGGAGGTCTAGGTTGAAAATGGTTCCTCTTAGTGAGGCTTTACCTTTGTTTATGCCAGGTTCCCGGAGTCACTGCAATGAAGCCCAACTTAATAATTTTCAGCTTGAGGTTTTCAGAGTTATGCACATAGCATGAATTCCAGCCCGAATGCTGCATGAACTGTGGTTTGTGATTATGAAATCTTAGTGGAGACTTCACCCTCTTTATCCCAAGTCAAAAACCTGGTGAGCACATTTGAACACCATCTTCCTTTGTGGGTTTTCTCTTTTTCTCTCTCAGTTTGTTCTTTGCTATCCGTTCACCAGAGGATCTGCTCTAGCTTCTATCCTGGGGCCAACTGTAGGCTTTGTCTCCTGCTTCCCATGAAGGTGTGGAACCATATGACGTCATGATTTAGCAGATGGTCTTAAAGGTATTGCTAATTTCAGTGCTTGGCTCACTACAAATTCAAGATTTCTAGATGTTTTCAGCCTTCAGGGATACCCCTCAATTGTTTTTTTGTAAGTTTAGTTATATACCTAAATATTTAGAATATGGATTATACTTTTGCACCTGAAATGGTTTTTTTCCATGATATTTACTTCTACCATACACACGCATTTTTTTTTTTTAAAGAAATAAGACATATAGAATTCATGTTGTGTGGTTCAGAGGAGTTCACTAGCTCCTAGGTACTGGTTTAAACAATCATGCTGACAACGAAAACATGTTAAAACAATTTCAACACGAATTTTCTAAACATATTACTGTTATTTCCATTTAGGGGTATAAGCAACTATGACAAGTTTGTTTTCAAGTATTATAGAGAGGGCCCTTTAGAATCTCAAATGTAGCTAGAGGGAAAGCAAAATAAAATAAAACAAAACAAAACAACTAAAACTCTTCCCCATTTGCTGACCACAAGGAGAATGATGCCCTTATCTGGGCAGGGAAAATCAAGTCCATACACTAGTTCTGAGAATCAAATTTTTATCTGGAATTTTTTTTGTTTGTTTGTTTTTTAAACCACATTTCATGTATGTCTTCACTTTGGTATACTTAGTTTCTAGAACACAGGGAAGGGATAAGAATGACTTTTCCTGGTAAACTCGAATGTCTTGTTTCTTTAAAACTGAAATTGTGGGGCGCCTGGGTGGCTCAGTCGGTTAAGCATCCGATTTCGACTCAGGACTTCGGCTCAGGTCCATGATCTCAGGGTTCGTGAGTTTGAGCCCCACGTGGGGCTCTGGGCTGACAGCTCAGAGCCTGGAGCTGTTTTGGATTCTGTGTCTCCCTTTCTCTCTGCCCCCCCCCCCCACTCACACTCTGTCTCTCTCTCTCTCTCTCAAAAATAAATAAACATTAAAAAAAAATTAAAACTGACATTGTTTACTCTGAAGACTAGCTCTCACTGCAGGGACTTTTAAGTGTTTACAAATGTTTGCGTTTATTTCTTTATTTGTGGTGGGGGGAGAAAGAGAAATCACTTGTGACAGAGAAAGTACTTTCACAGTGAAGGAAAAGAAATCCACCACCAGCCTCGCAAAATGGTGTGTATTTCTGATTTTCTTTGAAGCAATTTCAGATGACTGGATATGTTTATAATGGGTGGCGATTTTTAGTCATTGAAGATAATCTCATGGTTTTTATTAGTTCCTTGGCTTTAATAGGCCATTCAGATAATGCTTTCGCTAATAGTTTTGTTGTTTTCAGAGGGAAAGAGACAACATTTTGTCATTCAAGAAAAGCATACTGCGTCTTAATGATCTATTATCGTAGTGGTTCTTATCTTTCCTTATTCTGCTTAGTGTCTGCCATTTAGAATTCAGAAGATTAATTATTATCTTTATAGAATCAATCATAAAATTCTAGTTTGTCTATATGGGAATCATCTGGTCCTTCGTTCTTTTTGTCTTTTAGGATGACCGTATTTTTAGCTTGCATTGGTTTAATAGAAACTATGAGATTCGGTCCAGAAGAAAAAAAATATTAATATTGATTACTTGGAAAGGTAAAATGCAAAATTATAGTGAACTATTTTATAGTTTGAATTTAGTGGCCTATATTTTCCTTGTTACTGTAACTTTGGTGTTGGAAATGTCAGTCTCTCTTAGACTGGATAGGCTGGCATTGGTAGGATTGGACACACCCATTGCTTTTGGGTTGGAACCTGGCCAGTGTGTGTCTGGAGGAATTATGGGATGTTGGTTGTTTTGAATAAAGTATAACTCGGATTCTGGTTTCACTTACCTTTGTAACAGTACATATTATCCCAGTAAAATTTTGATAATCTGATAAAATACGCAGGTTTTTAATCTGTTGTTCTTTGTTTCTTTTATGAACTGTCCCATTTTTAAAATTTTTTAATGTTTATATATTTTTGAGAGAGAGAGAGAGAGAGAGAGAGAGAGACAGAGCGTGAGTGGAGGAGGGGCAGAGAGAGAGGGAGACAGAATCTGAAGCAGGCCCTAAGCTCTGCACTGTCAGCACAGAGCCCGACGCAGGGCTGGAGGTCACGAACCATGAGATCATGAGCCAAAGTCAGATGCTTAACCGACTGAGCCACCTAGGCGCCCCTGAATTGTCCCGTTTTTAGTAGCGCACACTGTCATATTTTTCTTCAAAGAAAGGGGTACATCAACATTGTTGTGGCTTGAAAGAAAACTAACATTTGACCCATTTGGTTTCTCAGTTCTTTCATATTTGAGAAAGCAAAAATATTGGATGTAATGGGAGTATGAAGAAGAAAGTTATCATAAAGTAGAACATGGTAGAATGCGAGAATCCCTTGGAAATACAGTCCTCCTTATTGTAGAAAAAAGGGGGGAATGAATTCAGCTGAAATACAGGCTTTGTGAACAGACATAGGGTTCAGACTGACAAACTCATGGTCATATTTCTTTATTACAGTGGCTTGGAGGGGACAGGAGATGTGGGAGGAATATCATGAATATATGACACCGTATATTTGATATACTAACTCGAATGTTAATAACCTAAAAACTCTCAAAGTTAAGGGATTGGTTCTTTGGACGTTTGATTTTTTCTAGATTTCTTCTCCCTCCTTATCTCATTGATTTTTAACATTGGCTAGGTTTCAGGGTAACCATGGTGATGAAAAAATATGATACCCTAATACCTTTAAATCAGAATTTTTACAATACCTGCATTTTCAAAGCTCCCTCAGATAAATGTGATAACTGTGAACCACTGGCCCCTTCTGATTAAGACCACCTTAAATCTCTTACTAGTCTTTATAAATGAGTTCATGTCACAAGGGCGATCAGTGATAAATATTGCATCTCCCAGCTAACTATATTTATTTATTATTATTTTTTTATTTGAGAGCGTGTGTGAGTGGGGGGGAGGAGGGGCAGAGAGAGAGAGAGAGAGAGAGGGAGAGAATCTTATGCAGGCTCCATGCTCGGTGCAGAGCCCGGTGTGGATCTCCCTCCCATGGTGCTGGGACCATGACCTGAGCTGAAACCATGAGTCAGACGCTCAACAGACTGAGGCACCTAGGCGCCCCCCCCTTCCCCCTGTTAACTATTGTTGTAATCTACGCATTGTAGGATCTTCCCTGAGTGATGAAATACACAATAATAAGTAATATCCCAAATAAAGAATAAAGTTTTGATTAATTCTCATGTCTAAATAGATCTAGGTAAGGAAAGTCATAGTCCTGATTTTGGAAACTTGCAAAGCAAATTCTTCATCAAGTTTTTGCACCTTCACATGAACATCTATTGTTCGTGTCAGTTTTCTAAGTAGAAAACAAAAAAGTTATTTAGGAAACATACGGGATTTTCACACAGAGCCCTGTTCAGCAGGAACCTCACGAAGAAAATTCACATTTTGTGTATAGTTCTGTGTATATGGAACTCCGTCATGAGAGAAGTGCATTCTTGGAAAAATACTAACAATATTCAAATAATTTTCAATTTTCTCTTTTTAATGTATTCAACTGGAACTTGTCAGCATTTCAAGGGAAAGAAGTCACTCACTAATTAGTGCTGGAGGTGGTGAGTGAAATTGTGTGTGTGTGTGTGTGTGTGTGTGTGTGTACAGGAGGAGACAGACATTAAGAAGGAGCAGGCTTTTTCTTTATTTAATTCCCATATTCCCACACTGTTTTTCCCCAATTTATTCTTCTTTGTGATGAACACTGTCAGATACATTAATAAGACCTGATTTTGTGTGTGTGTGTGTGTGTGTGCAGAATCTGGTGTTTATTTAGTTGATTTACAGAGTGCCAAACTGTTGGTTCTAATCTCATTTTATTTATACGCCTACTGGATCTTTGATAAAAATGTAGTCTCTTGTCTCTGGACTTTTCTCCAGATTTTGTAAAATATCATAGCGCTTTTAGAATGAATGCAATTTATCATGTGAAGAAGTTCTAAATTAAGGGCTTCTCTAGTCGTAGTGCACGCTGACAAGATGGAGGAAGTTTTGATGACCTCTGGAGTAGGTCAGTGCTTGAGGATTGTAAGAGGCTCGCAAAACCCAGGGAGAGCTTCTTCCTCAAACTATTGTATTTAAATAGGAAAGGACTGTCATTCAGGCCATCAATAAAACAAAAACCAAAATACAACTAAGTGTTACTGGGTAGGTAAACAATAAGAACTCTCAGGCTTTGCTGGTGGGATGGAGACTTCGGAAATTGTTTGCTTGTGTCTAGTAAAGCTAATCATATGTATACCCTGTGATTCAGTAATTTCACTCTTTTTTAAAATTCTTTTTAATGTTTCTTTATTTATGAGACAGAGAAAGAGCACAAGTGCAAGGGAGACACAGAATCGGAAGCAGGTTCCAGGCTCTGAGCTGTCAGCCCAGAGCCCGGCGCGGGGCTCAAACCCATGAGCTGTGAGGTCATGACCTGAGCCGAAGTGGGATGCTTAACCAACCGAGCCACCCGGGCACCCCTCAGTAATTTCACTTTTATGCATACATCCCCAATATATTCCTATATACGCATACCAGCATATATCTGACATACCAGACTTTTCACAGCTGCAGTCAATGTATATATTGAATATATATAAATATATTGTGTATATATATAAATATATTGTGTATATATGTAAATATATTGTGTGTATATATATATATATATATAGAGAGAGAGAGAGAGAGAGTCCAAATGTCAATTTATAATCAAACAAGCAAGTCAATCATGATATATTCATACATTGGAATAGTATGCAATAATAAAAAATGAACAAACTGCCAATTCACAAAAGAAGGTGGGTCATTCTTAAAGATATACTATTGAACACCAACAACAAAAAAATCCAGGCATGATGGAATATATTCTATGTGAATTGAATCACATCATTAAAAACAGGTGTACTTCAACCATATTTTAGGCATATAAAATCATATAACCTCAAAGAAAGTCAAGGAAGTAAATACGATGCGTTTCAGGAATACTGGTTACGGCTGCAGGGAGGGAGGTATTTATGTTTCAGAAGAAGGGGCAAGTCTGGGAGTCTGTTTCGTCTTGCCAGGAGTGTGGGTTACGGTAGCTGTTTATTTGTTTTACCCACTTTTCCCCCTGTGTATTGCATTTGCTATTTTAAAATAAAGTTCTTGAACTCTTTTTAAAAAAGGAGGTTAAGGCACGACCGCAGGTGTTGAAGTACAGAAAGTTTCAGGGTCTGACTCGAATTAACAAAAGCAGGGACAGCCTCTGTTAATTGCATGTTGCTCCCGCTCTTCCTGCTGCGCCTAGTTATTCCAGAACATGCGGCAAGCTGTGGGGCACTGAGAGGGGCCCCCGCAATAGTTCAGCGCAGTGAAATAAGGTTGGGGAGGAAGCCTAAGTCTGAGTCTCCTTCCTTGGGCCAGGGTAAGTCATATGCTTCCATGTTACTATAGCATAGCTGTGAGTGTGTGTGTGTGTGTGTGTGTGTGTGTGTGTTCATATGTTAATTCTATTCCAGTATAATGAGGGGAGTGCTGGAATTCAGCACCAGCCAAATACCCAGTGTGCACTTCAACCTCTGACCATAATGAATGTAAAATGCTGGTAGTAATAGGTTGCAATGAAAAATCTCTTCATCTTGGCATTCGGGAGATTTGCAATCACATTTGGATTCTCAGAGTGCTGCTTGATTGGAGATTAACGTGTGGGTAGATTGACCTTTCTTGCAAGAGTGGTTGTTTTTGCACAAAATGTGTGAAAAACAAATTTCAAATAGCTGCCCTATTGCATTTCTCTCGTGATTCACATTATCACCCTTTTAGATTTCTCGGCAATAATGGCACTTATTAAACTCACTGGGGCTTTCTTTCCCCTTCCTCGCCCCCAAGCACTTTTATTTTCCCTCCATGGAGGCGGGGCTTTCTCCTAGCAGAAACGTTAATTTCTTCACCCGTCTCATATTGTCAGCATCCGATTCCTTGACTGACTTGTGTTTGAGTCCCAAGAATGTCCACGTTAGAAAATAAAGGAAACCTTTGAGATACTTTGTGAAGACGTTGTTCACCAATTCTAGGGTAGGGGGAGGGATATTTTATTTTTCTTAATTTTAAGTCTTAGTGGTAATATGTTTCCTAAAGATAGATTTTTTTTCCCATAATAAATGTGTCCCATGGGTTGCCTTGTACGCGAACATGATGATTTTTCTCATTAAAATTATCAGATTGCAACAGGGTAGGTTTAGGATCTCATGAAATTCTTAAATTACTTACAACGATTAAGAAAATGAAACGGGGGGCGCCTGGGTGGCGCAGTCGGTTAAGCGTCCGACTTCAGCCAGGTCACGATCTCGCGGTCCGTGAGTTCGAGCCCCGCGTCAGGCTCTGGGCTGATGGCTCGGAGCCTGGAGCCTGTTTCCGATTCTGTGTCTCCCTCTCTCTCTGCCCCTCCCCCGTTCATGCTCTGTCTCTCTCTGTCCCAAAAATAAATAAAAAACGTTGAAAAAAAAATTAAAAAAAAAAAAAAAGAAAATGAAACGGAGGGGTGATCCAATCTGACCCACGCTTTGTAGAATCTTGGAGAACAAAGTTCTCCAAAAAGATTTTCCACACTGTGCTGTAGTTGTAGGTGGTTTCACTTTATTTTAAATGCTATTTTGAGTTGGGGCTGGGATGGGCTGTGGGAAGAGCAAATAATAGTCTCCCAAATCAGGGGCGGGCAATTATACTGCTCCTTATGTTTTCTGAAAATCCTCTCTATTTTATTTTATTTTTAAAAGTTTTTAATGGTTTTATTTAGTTTTGAGACAGAGAGAGACAGAGCATGAGTGGGGGAGGGGCAGGAAGAGAGGGAGACCCAGAATCCAAAGCAGGCTCCAGGCTCCCAGCTGTCAGCACAGAGCCCGATGCGGGGCTCGAACCCACGGACTGTGAGATCATGACCTGAGCCGAAGTCGGACGCTTGACCGTCTGAGCCACTCAGGAGCCCTGAAAGTCCTCTGTATTTTATGTAGGCTATGATGGAAGTAACTTTGTTTCCATCGTGTGCTATCTTTGATCACATACACGACCTTTACATTTGTACTTGACTTGAACTTGTTTTAAATATTTGGAAGATAATTAAGGGTATTGGAAAGTTCCTACTCAATGGTAATGAACATCAACACAAAAGCCAAATATACATAAGAAATCTCTCACCAAGTCTAATCAACTAACGAACAGTAATATGTTCCTTGTGGTAAATTTTGAGACGTTTGATTGTGAGATGGTATCTTTTTCTGTCTTATGGCAACATCTGATTTTGAAGACTGGGATGGGGCAGAAGTGATTTAAAAAGGCATTAAAATGTTTACGTTTTAATTCTGGGGTTCAGGGTTCTTAAGTAGCATCTGAGAAGGCAGGCATCCTGTTTCAGCGTTTCATCTGTGTTTTAAGAGCATGGCACAGAGAGTGTTATCCGAATAGCTACATACTGAATTTGTTCCAGGAGAAACTTTATCTGAGAAAATAGCTTTTGTTCTGTTCTGTTTTGCTTTGTTTTCTTTAACGCCAGCTTACAAAACAATATCCTCTTAGTTGGTTCCTTTTCTTTTCATAAACTACTTGGGAAGAGGGTATGTCAGTCACCCTACTTTTTTTTAAATGTTTATTTATTTTTGAGAGAGAGAGAGAGAGAGACCGAGCAGGAGCAGAGGAGGGGCAGAGAGAGAGGGAGACACAGAATCTGAAGCAGGCTCCAGGCTCTGAGCTGTCAGCACGGGGCCTGACGTGGGCTTGAACTCAAGAACCTCGAGATCGTGACCTGAACCGACGTCAGATGCTTAACTGACTGAGCCACCCAGGCGCCCCAGCCACCCTATGTTTAAAAAGAGCTCCTTGTTCCTGAAGAATCATACAGACAAGAGCACATACCAACTTAAAAGGGTCCCGTGAGCAGATTGGTAGAACATTGGTACCACAGAAAACCCATCTCACAGGGGATGTGTCGAGGGTCTTTTTCAGAGAATAGGTGAAAGTATGCACATTCTTTAGTGTCACTGGGGACTCTGAGTAAGATGCCATCAAGCCTGATCGTACCTGCCAAGTGCAGTCTACACTTTTGCCATCTGGTCGACTACGAGACAGAGTGACCAACTTCCCGTGGTCCTGCTTAGGCATTGGCCTTTGTCATCTGTAAACATGTCTTACTGTGGAGGGAAGCCAGGTGAGCTGCCCCTAGCATCAGGCTGTCGTACGTTCTGGATTCGTCGGGATTTTTCAAAGTCAGAAGCTAAATGCCGAAAGACATACTTGAAACTCGCAGCAGAAATAGGGAGAATAATACGTGGGCCACAGAGGAGGGAAGCAGGATCTCGGAGGATTCCCGTGTGTTTCAACACCAATTGAACCACACTTGAAACCTATGTGAGAACATAAGCCTTAGATTGAGTTAACAACAGACACCGGAAGAAGTAGAGATCCCCGTGGGGCAGGGACAGTGGTGAGATAAGGATGTCGACCGTCTAGGGAGATGAGAAGTAGACTCGGAAGGGCATCTTCTGGCCCTGCCGACATGAGCGGTGTTAATTATGAGCTTAAAGGTACTTGAAATGATGCATCTTGTGCTGTGATGCAGCCAGATTTCTCTGGACAGTGTGCATCCACTGATATGTGAGAGAGAACCTCTTACACAGGAACACACACAACCTCGCGGTGCTCACGAGAGGGGGGTGAGGTCTGGCAATGCAGTTGGTCAACTTGTTAGGAATAGCTCTGCTTCTGTCGTCGCGTGTGTATTTACGTTTAGATAGCAACACGCACACGCACACATCTACACACATACACACGTTCAGAAGCCACTTGGTGGCGACACATAGGGGTTTTCAAGATGCTAAAGAAAAGTGGGCAGAGCACACATCCTATTTGTCGTGTGTGTCACGGGCAGCATGTCTGAGGCCCGGGGGCCTGCTCTGCACCTGGGGGCGAATCTGGGGTGATCTGTCTGAGGTGGCCAGCCTAGGTCGACTCGTGACCCCTCTCAGCCCGTGCACCTGACTGATAAGTAATTGTCTTCTAACCAGGTGTTGAACTCCGTCCAGGTGGATGGAAGCCTCGCCTGTTTCCCCTCCAGGAGTTCAAGGCTCAAACAAGTTTCTCTCTGCTTTCTATGATGCATGAAGAGATAAACAAGTTTTTCTGAAAGCTTGTTGGCACGTTCATCTGGAAGGAAGTACAGTAGGTCCTTTGAATGATGCTCACCCTCTCTGTGCCCTCCGCGAGGTGTGAGGGCCCCGACTCTGCAGAGGACTGATTTGGCAATGAGGGAGCAATGACTAGATGGAGGGCCTGTGTCTGGGTCCCGAACTGCCTCCCTCCTCTGCTCCTGCAAAACTGAGAGAGCCAGAAATAATGGGGGGAGACCAATCACTCACTCTCCAGTTATGAATAGTAGCAGGACAAGTAGAACTTGACCAGCAGCGCTCAGTGGATGCTGGTTTTCATCAGAGCTACAGAAGACTCCTTATTTCTTTATTCTCGCGCTCGGATCTTTCGAACAACCCAGGGTGATTCGAAGCAAAGTCTTGGAATGAATGGCTTTGGTCTGGGGGCATGCTGCTTCCATTTATTTATTTATTTTTTAAATTTTAAAATGGCTTTTACTTTGTTTTGATGCCACCCCCGTTTTTCAGATGACGGATCATGCCAGGTGGCCAGGGATCCATCTTCAAAGGGGACAAAGCCACCATGAGATAACAAAACCAAAGCTCTTGGGGTGGGGGGGTTGTGCAAAGATATTTGAACTTCTTGATCACATCCCGAAGCATTTGCATTTGAAGACAAGAGAGCTGGTTGCTGGGAAATCCAGAGGAATACACCTTTAAGGACAGGTTGCTGGGTATTTTTCACATTGGGGCAAAGGAGATATTTGGCGGGGGAGGGGGGCGGGGGGAGGAAAGTTTCTTGAACTATACCACTTTGGCACGCTGTCTTTATCTACCTGTAAGGTTGGTCTAAGTCATAGATGCCACGTCTTCAAATGAATGGCGTTGTTGGCAACCAGGATGCAGAGATCAAAATCCCGAGGTCAGATGAAAGTTACTCTTAATCATTTAGTTCCGCTTTTCGTTTTATCAGCAACCTCCCAAATGCTTTCCAGGGGTTATTTTAAATGACCATTAATTACCGGTAAGCCTTAATGAGATTTGCAAATGGCCTGGGCCCCGTCCAGGCAGATAGTTCCGGCTAAGGAGGTCTTAAGTGAAGGCAATCACTGTGCTCTTCTTCCTCACCACCATCACCATCACTAGAACAGTTTGCATTTCAATAGCACCTCTCTCTGGAGATGTCAGCATCTGACACAGTGCAATCGCTGTCACAACATCCTGTTGATGGCGGAGGGCCGTTGTGGTTTCAGAAGTCATGATTATCACTCTCTGGATTCCGGTTGTCTAGCCATGGGGACGCCCTAACCTTCTCTCCTTGCCTTTCCTCCCCGCCTAGGGTCCTGTAGCCACAGTTCAGCAGGTGGAAAGATCTGGGCAATCCTGAGTCTGTGCCCAGCAGAGCTGTCTTCCTCCCTCATTTGCCACTGACCCTCATCTTGGAGGAGCATTATGGTACATCTCGGCTCATCCTGTCATCTCGTCCTTTGTCCCCTCTTTAATCTGTCTCTCTCTCTCTCTCTCTCTCCTTCCTGGCATTATCCTGCCTTTTCCACCCCCATTCTCTGCCCCTTTTCGGTTTTTGTCTGCCAGCTCAGCTCTCTGCTGTCTCTTAGTCTGCTTTGCCTTGGAAGTTTATACAGGATAAACTAGGGACCTAGAGAGGCATGTAGGGGACAGCTCTTTAACTGTCAAAGTGGGGAAGGATGTGCTTTGCTCTGTTTTTAGTATAGGTGTTTTGTGTTTTCATTTTTTAAAAATTATACGCCTCTACCTTTGGTGACTATGTATTAGCATGGTTTTGGCCACTCCGGTTAGGTGGGCGTGACTGATTGCTTTTCTAGGGCAGCTCTCTTGTTCTTCCTCCATTAAAGTCCCACGGAGATTGGAATAGGAGAGGAAATCCTGAGGGTTTCAAGGTAGAGCTCTGGGGGCACATGATTTAAGAGGAAGGTAAGGAAGGATTGATGGCTCTGAGAAGGCCAAGCGTTTGCATCCAAACCTTAGCAGAATAATAGCCAGTAGCCTATATGTGTTGAACACACACTATGTACCAAGCACTGTTGAAAGCATTTTACACCTAGTAACTAATGTAGGAAGTAGGCATGATCTTCCTTTTTGTATTTGCTTTATTTCCCCCGAAGTTCTTGGTAAAAAAATTTCCTTTCCATCATTTCAAAGTCATCATGCCTAAAATACAAGAAGGCCTATCCACATCCTGGTGGAGAAGGTCACTACCACAGTGAGATGAGGTTCTCCTGAAGAAGTGAATTGCAGCCGTAAAGAATTAACTTAGATGAAAAATAAATAAGCCTTTATTATAATATTCTTTCTAGTCTACCCTTTTTAGTGTTTCTGAAGATGTTCCAAAGGATCATTCTTTGGTTAAAAACTGAATTTGTCCCGACTCTGACCACCACTGGGAAATCGGGAAGGACTGATAAATCTGTCAGGAAAAGTTCCCATGGTAATGGGTGGGTGGTGGGGTACAAACAAATGGTCCTGCCTGTCAGCTGCAGTTCATTCTGGCCACTTTCAAAGCAAACAGCTCCTGAGACATGCTTTTGGCCGATACATTCACTTGTGTCACTTTTTCTTTCGATGGTCACAAGTTCGCATAGAGCTCTTGTTATTGAGAAATGGTATATTTTAAAATACCAAACCAAACAAAAATAAGTAGAAACCCGAAGTACTTTTAAAATCTCACAATTTTTTCCCTTACACGATAGAAACTTGATTTTCTTGGCCCCTACTGGGGAGATGTTTTCATGTTCCCTTCTTTACTTCTTTTTAAAATAACCTTTTATATTCTAGCGCTTGCAAAAAAAATAAAAAAAAAATACCTTTGATTCTCACTTGGCCTTTTCCACTGAATTGGAAAATTTGGTTCCATTCTCTTAGCAGGTAAATAGCCTTACAACCATTCATGGTTCTGTCAGGGTAGAGGAGAGCTGAAAAGCATTACATATGTTCCAAGTTAAGAGAGGCCAATCTTTTGCTGTTTTCAAGTGGTTCCGTCCCCTCCCTTATTCTATTAAGGGCTCTCCCACAATGGAGCCTTAATCAGCTTCATTGATTTAAAGCTAATTTGCACTTGGCTTCAAGGTTAAGGTCCACAGCACAAGCTGAAGACCTTTAAATCAGAAGTCAGAATGAAAAGCCTTAGGTATATCATATTGTCTGCTGTGCATAAGAATGACATCTCCTGATGGCTGTTGAATTAACTATTGGGGAAAAAAGGCACAAAGCCAGTTTTTCTTCTGTGTTAATATAACCTCTGCTAGCTGAGTTATACCGCGTTGCTATCAACATTTCTGCTTCATCATGTAAATTGATGGAGTTGGCTGAAAATACTTTGGTATTGTGATGTTTGCAGCCATCAATTTCTGCTTGGTTTCAGTTGGATTTCAACCTAATTGCCAAACTGATTCCATCTGTAATAACTTTTAACATTTATTTTTCCCAAAGGGAAAAAAATGTCTTGTCTGTATTCTGCAATTAAGAAGGTGATGAAATATTCAGTGTATGTCTCCACTCTAAATTCTTTTGTTAACTTTATCAGATAAACTATAAAATATTAACCAGGCTTGCTGTTTGAGCATGTGCAGATGGCATAATATTTACCAGGCATATTTTCAATACACATTTAATTTTATAAATTGAATTAACTATTACATGGCTAATTTTTCCCTCTCTTTTCCAAATTGAGGCAGCAAGCAATTGTGTTGTTGGCTGTATGTACTACACCAGAACATTTGAGGGTAATTACATAAGCTTAGCTGTGTATATAATAAATAACATTTCCTCCGAACCTAACCACACAAAATCAAATCAAGCAGAAATAATGCTATTTTCTAAGCAAAATTATGCTGACTAGCAATGTGTGGGTTCTTTGCTTTCTTTTTTTTTTTTTTTTTTTTTGGGCAGTTCAGTTTTTCAAATTTTCTGGAACATTTCAATCGGTAAGTTTACCCAGCTCTCCTATCCTTTGTACAACTGACCTTAAATACATATAGGCTTATTCTCTCCGCTATTCTCAAATATCCTCATTTAGTAGCCACATAATATTTCACTTCAAGCAGATTTTCTCAGAATGTGGTTGGGACTGAATCGAGGTCAAATTCTAAATCATGGTATAAAGCTCATTCTAGTTAAGAACTATTTTTTTTTTCTTAAGTAGCCTTTTTTTTTTCTTATCTATCATCTATCTACCTATCTTACCAATTGACCAGAGTCTTGGTTATTGGTGAATTGGTAAAATATCTAAATGGGTCTGCCTAGCTGAGCACAGATTTCTACAGATCTGGTCTTCCAATGTTACCGTGGTTCTTATGATCTATGTAGTGAGAAGAAAAGCATGACCAAAAAAAAAGTTATAATCCAATGTGCTACATATTGGAGATGCACCGTGAGGATTGGAGAAAGGAGGGTATATGGCTAATTCTGGGAGTCAGGGATAAGGTGATGGCGGAGACAAGGATTTAGCTGAGATTTAGGTGTTTGCCCGTGTGAACAAGGGAGATACGGGGAGTAAAGGACATTCTAGGCAGAGGGAGCAGCGTAGGTGAAGTGATGGATGTTTGAATGCTATGGCCGGTGTATGAAGGTGCACTGAACATAAAGTAAGAAGTGGTGGGAGAAAGGGGTGTCTGGGTGGCTCAGTCGGTTAAGTGTCCAACTCTTGATTTTGGCCCGGGTCACGATCTCAAGGGCTCTGAGTTTGAGCCCCGAGTCCGGCTCTGGGCTGATGGCACAGAGCCTGCTTGGGATTCTCTCCCTCTCCTCTTTCTTTGCCCCTCCCCTACTTGCTCTCTCTCTCTAAAACACACACACACACACACACACACACACACACACACAAAATCTTTAAAAATATTGAGATAAGAAAAAAAGAAGTGGTGAGGGAAGAAACCGGGAAGGCAGTTGTAGCCATTAACAGGACCAGAGATGGTGTTACCAGTACAATCTACTGGTGCCACGATTCCATGGTCCATGCAGCCATAGGAGCAGGGTGTGCTAGAAACTGTGACAGCAGGCAGAAGGCCAGCAGTGGAGAGGACGGAAGCAGGAACGGTGACTGAATTCCTTGAGGTCCGCCCCCCAAAATTACTTGGAGACTTACATCTTCAGGGGAGAATGGAATTCAGCTCTGAGTAGGACGGGGACGGCACGGGAGTTGAAAAGAATTCAGTTTGAAGATGGGACCTTATTTTGGACCATAAGTTGATGAATAGGGACTCAACAGCAATACGTGTGAACCATGTTCCAGTTTACCCCAACTTCAGAGTTTGGAATTTGATTCCATCGCCTCTCACTAGGCACTCAAAAGCGGTTTGAATGTCCTTTATCACCCCTCCCCCGTTAAGGCGCGTAATTACTTGAAGTGTCACACAATGCAAAATGATCACTTCCAAAAAAGAGGAGGCCGTCCCACCCGTGACGAGGAGTTTGTGGTTAAGCCTAGAAAACTCCAGTTCCTAAGTGAAGGGATAGGGGGCACGGTGTGAGGGCCGCAGAGGTGACCGAGGCTTCCGAGACCCTACCCTGGAGCAGGGGGTTCAGATCGCGAACGCATCACATTTTAAATAACAAAAGCAGGAAGTTGTTCAGAACGTATTTTGGCATTGGTAGGGATGGCTGCAGATATAAAGAGGGTGCTTACCACACCGCGGCAATGTCAGTGCATGCACTTAGTGTGGAATGTATCCATCCGCAATGATGTTGACAACTCCCTTCAATTTGTACGTGGAAGTGGGACATAAAACACATGTTTCATAGATAAGCTGAGACAATAATGATGGGTTATCTCAAGTGAAGGGAGATGAAGCTAAGAAGGCATTTGTGCAACAGAAGTGTGGTGCAAAACAGGATCGAAGCTACAACTCGTTCACACAAAGGCACGGGACGGGGTGGGGGGGGGGTGGCATGCCCAAGGACTGAATAGCGCAAAAAACAAAAAGGGTGACTTTGGGGGGAACACTGTGTTAACATCAATGTTTATTTGTAACATACATTATAGCATTAGTTTTTAATTCCCAAGGTAACTAACATAACCTCTCACTACCACATTTAATTACTCATAACGTTATTGGCCCCACCATCATCACCCCCCTGGAGGGCAGCCCCAGACACAAGCTTGCCTTACTCAGTCTCCCAAGACCCTCCGCTCAGATCCTTCTCTGCTTTATTCCTGGTTGCCTGCCCCCTAGGGGCTCAGAGCTGTTCCCACCTTGCTGACAATCCCTTAGGGACATCTGCTTTAGGAAAAACAAACAGGTTCACACTGAGGTGCTAAAATGTGAGAAGTTTCATTCTAACTCTCTCTGTGCACAACGTTCACATGATCACCACGGACAGAGCCTCTCACTAAAGGCAGAGGGTTGGTTTGGACATCTAGGCTCCAGCAGTTCCACCCCTGAGCTCAGGTCATGGACAGAGTCACCTGCTGTGCCTACCGCCCTCCTCACGTCTTACCTGTCCTGTGACAACAGCCTTCTGGTTGGCCATTTCGTTTTTCAAGCCTTTCCCTCCAACAGGACCTCATGAAGCTAAAAAATTATACAAGCGCATGTGTCCGAAAAAATTTCAAATGACTACCCATTTAGTTGTTCCAGAATCCTCGAGAGCTTCAAATTGCCCATGAGGACAAATCTGAACATCTTAAGCAAGTGATGGTTGAAGATTCTTCTTCGACTGCTCTGAATAGCCCTTCTGGTACCTCATTTCTCTACACCGTCCAAGCCAACACTTACCCACTGAATCCCCAAGTTCCCCTATAGTCTCACTTCTATAGTTACCACCTCACTTCAGAGGTTACCACCTCTGCTCCGTATCTGGTCTTTCAGGGCACATACTTTTTCTCAAGCATCATTTCTCTCTAACCCTGCCATTCGGATCACCCACCTTTCCCGTACAGTTTCATGGCTTTGTTAAACCTGAAGGCTGATCGCTAGGTATTTCCTGATGTGTGACTTCAGATGTGTGATTTTTAATATTGCTATTGCCTTGCAGTTCTTGGTAAACAAGGAATAATCGACATCAATGCGACAGCTTCCTTTCACAGGGCTCTGACTACACGCTGGATGTCTCCCCTACATTATCAAGAATCTCACCAGGGCGTTGTCATTATTCCTGCTTTGTAAATGGGAGAACGGAGGCAAAAAGGGGTTAGGAAATGGGACCGAATTTAGCTGTAAGTGACAGGAGCCGGACTTGAGCCCCACTTTCTTTGTGGAAACGCTGCCTCTCTGTCACTTTCATCTTGCCCACGTTTGTACTGGTCTGTGTGGGGAGAAGGCTTCCTTTTGTTGTCAGGGTTTCTTTATGAGTCCTGAAAGCCTAGTAAACATGACTTTCTTAGGACCTGCCCTTTAAAATTAAGAACAGAAGATTTAGATACTATTAATGTGACAGGCATTTGCAAGCACTGCTTAATTCACTTCACATCAGTCTCTGGTCACATGACAGTAATATAATTTCGCCCGATGGCAGCCCCACGCGAAACGGACAAGCTGATGCCCTGGGAACGGAGTCGTACAGTGAAATTCCCCATCCCTCACTTTGGAGATTTATGGCGCTGTATCATGAAAATGTGTCTCGTAGCATCAAAAATGCAAAATTGTTTGTGGTAGTTATTAGACATTTCTACTTATTGACTGCCTATTGACGCACAGTCAGGCTTGTCGGGGTTAAGCAAAGGATAGAGTAGGAGATAAAATTAAAAGGAATAAAATACAACCCTTTAATTGCATTTGTGGCCAAGGGACCTGCATTATACAGCAACCAGCGTGTAACAGTGTACTTCCTGTTCCATGATTTACCTTGCTGATAATTGCTTTGCACTCCTAATAAATTAACCCACAGAAAATCCATTCATCTGCGTCTTCTTTTTATGCAGAGCTAGAGGAAAAAGGACCAGTATAGCAATTTGAGTGGCAATCATGCGCTGATTGTAGCGAGGAAAGTAGCATGGTGAGAGTCTTAAGCATTCTGAAAGCATTTCTTTGTAAGAAAAGAGGAAGGAGAAAAGAGAGCGCTTTGTTAATGAAGTTCTGTTTTTTGTCTTATTTGCTATGGGGAATGTATTATATTCTAGGTCAAAATTCTTGTTTCAAACGGTCTATTTCGGACCAGATATTTTATTTCAATATTGTTAGTTTGTTTGTCTTAAATATTCATAGAAAATTCTCATTGTTATGTTTGAGATTCCTGGAAGAAGAGAGTGTGTAAGTACGATATTCTATTCCGAGGAGATTCCTTCCCTGAATGTTGGTCCGCGGTCAATCTCACATTTTAGGCTGCCTAATTTTTTTTTTTTTTAAGATGACAACCATTTTTTTAGTATTTTATCTACTTTTATTCTAACACTTCATCTGTTTTCAATACTTTGTGTTCTGCCCGGTGCCTTGATGCCCTTAGCTCGCTGGGCCCTTACAGTCAATAAGGTACAGTGGCAGGAATGCTGGGGATGGTTTCTGCTTCCCAGCCTGCCACCAAATTGGGTGTCCTATTGGCCTTATTGTTTTACTTATCTGAGTCTTAGTTTTCCTTACGTTAGCATACGGGATTACAAGAGATGATCTCTGAGATCCTTTACAAATTCCAGGATATGCGGAGAAAAGATTGTGGTTCACAGAGGCAGGTGACTTCCCCAGTTTCACAAAGGTGGGGAGGTGGGAAGAGAGGCGCAGGAGCTGCTTTTGTTTCTGGAAGCATGGCAAACTTGATAACTTGACTGATCTTACTGAAGGAAGCAACTAAAAGTGCACTTAGTTGCACTACTTAGTTTTTTAAAAAGGCTTTTTAGAGGCGTCAATGAACCGGCAGGAAAATGAGAACTCCACTGGTGGGGTGTTGCAAGGTAAAGTACAGGAAATCCAGGTATCCTTGAATTTCAGATAAGCAACAAATAATTTACCCGTATGATTATAGCCCAAATATTGATGGGATAGACTTATGCTAAAATTATTTACTGGTCGTCTAAAATTCAAATCGAATTGGGCATCCAGTTTTTATTTTACCAATACAAAATTGGGTATTTTTATTTGCTAAATCTGACAACCTACTCAGAGGTTCAAAACTAAGTGAAAGCAGGACTCTGGAGAAGTAACCTAGCACTGAAGCGGTTTTTAGAACGAAAATATTTACCGAATCCAGGTGACCTCGAGCTTTGGCTTTTACATCCCCACAGGAGAGGGGAGAGAGAGGGAATTTAGTGGGAGATTCATTCTAGGATCCCAGAAAGCTGCATCCTCCCTGTTGAGTTAGACAGAATTAAACTTTAACCCTGTCCTGGATTGTATGTGTAGAAGAAGGTAGTGCTAATAGCAAATAAAGTTTCCTGTCTCAACTTAGTGTTTGCTGAGAGAAAGAGAGGAAGTCCACCATAAGAGTTCATATCTGGATTACATATTGATGATTTCAGTAAACTCAAACAGTAACTTAAAGTGAAACCATGTGACCGGGCATCCGGGGAAAAGCGAAGGCAAACCCACTAGGGAAAATCCCATTCAATCCAGGTCTCAAAGAATTCCCACATATATACCTCTGAGGAAAGTAAGCTCACAAACACAGCAAAACATACAAGGAAATATGGAAAGAGTCAGCAGAAAAAAAGTTTAATAGAACCCCAGAGACTTCAAATATTGGAATTAACAAACAGGGAATATAAACTATATGCACTTCCAATATGCTTAAAGAGATAAAAAGGAGATTGAATATAAGCAAGAGTCTTAACAATAATCAGATAGAGTTTTTCAGGGGCTCCCGGGTGGCTCAGTCGGTTGAGCCTCCGACTTGCGCTCAGGTCATGGTCTCACGGTTCATGGGTTCGAGCCCCACGTCGGGCTCTGTGCCGACAGCTCAGAGCCTGGAACTGGCTTCAGATTCTGTGTCTCCCTCTCTCTCAGACCCTCCCCCATTCATGCTCTGTCTGTCTCTGTCTCAAAAATAAATAAACACTAAAATAATATAATCAAGTAGAGTTTTTTAAAAAATTCAAATACAGTTTTTGAAATGAAAGAAGATGTAATATTTGAAATTAAATATTTGACAAATGATATAAACAGAGGATTACATCTAAGCACATTTGGATATGTAATGACATGATATATCTGAGGAGTATTTATAATCCAGGAAAAGGAAAAACAGATGTAAAATAAAAAAGAGAGGTTAAAACAAGTTGGAGTTCTTAAGGAAAGGAGAGAAAATGGAGGAATGGCAATCAGTAAAAAAAATAATGCTTGAGAATTTTCCAGAAAAGTTTAAGGCCAACAGTCTTCAGAGTCAGAGGCCATGATAAATGCCACAGGATACTTAAAAGAAATGCAGCTCTAAAGACTTTACAGTGCACGGGTGCCTGGTTGGCTCAGTTGGTTAAGCATCTGACTTCGGCTGAGGTCATGATCTCACCATTCGTGGGTTTGAGCCCCAAGTCAGGCTCTGTGCTGACAGTTCAGAGCTTGGAGCCTGCTTCGGATTCTGTGTCTCCCTCTCTCTCCCCGACTCGTACTCTCTCTTCTCTCAAAAATAAATAAAACGTTAAAAAAAAAAAAAAGACTTTACAGTGCACTCATGACAGCAAAGACAAACAGAAGATCTTAAAAGTAGACAGAAAAAGACAGATCATATAAGTAATAGTCAAAAGAAAGTTGAGATAGTTATAATAATATCAGATAAGATGACCATTAAGTCAAATAGTTAATTAGAGATAAAGGGTGATCATTAAATAGTAAAAATTTCTAGTTAACCAAGTCTATCATTATGATAGGAGATTTGAAAATATATCACTTTGTAGTTGCCAGACCAAGCAGATATAGAAATCAGTAAAGATGGAAAAGATCTGAAGAGCAGAATTAATAAGTGTTAATTGTGAACCTCGTATTTATTTTAAATATTCATGGAAAAGAAATAGACCATATACTGGGCCATGAAATAAGGCTTAACAAATTACATAGGATTGAGTTCATTCAGACAATTTTTTGAGCACAAAACAGTTGAGTTGGAAATTAAGAACCATCTACAGCCAGCAACAATGCAGACATTTGAAGAGTAAGAAGTATATCTATAAGTAAAGTAAAAGCCCCAAAGAAGTTATAATAAAATTAGAAAATATTTAGAACAGAACAAAAGCAAATACATTGGATATCATACCTTATGGCCTATAGCAAAGTTGATACTTAGAGGAAAGTTTATACTTTTAAATGATTATATTAGAAAAGAAAAAAAAAAGAACATTAATGAGCTAATATTTTAACTTATAACACTACAAGAAAAAACCCCAGAATATCACCTAAAAATGTAGATCAAATGGAAATTATAATAAGATGTAAAACAAATGCTTCATAGAATACACAAAGCCAAAAGTTTGTTCTTTGCAAAGAATTCACTGGCCAAATTGATTAAGAAAAAAAGAGAACACAAAAATAATAATTTAGGAATAAAAGAGGCCAGTACCACAAAGTCTGCATACATTCAAAGAACAATGAACATTATACCAGTGTTGAAGCCTTATTAGAATCAGAAAATTTTCCCCAATATAATTTACCACAATTAACAGAATAAGAATAGATAATCATAATAATTGTATAACCATTAAAGAAATTGATTCATCAAAAAAAAAAAAAACAAAGAAATTGATTCAGCAGTTAAAAACCTCTCCGTTCCACACCCACATTCACCCATACAACACAAAACAAACCAAAAATAAAACGTTAATACAGATGGTTTAGTCAATGAGGTTTATGTAATATTCAAGGAATAAATTATTCCAATTTCATACAAACTAGGGGACAGAAAAAAAATCCCACCTTGCTCATAGAGATGACTATGTCCTAAAGAAAATAGTACTAAAATAAATCACACAGTGTATAAAGAAGACAATACATAAAAAAGCTGGCATTCTTCCAACTACAAGGAATTCAAGGCTGGTTTTATGTAAAAAATTAATTTGTAATTTATCCTATCGATAATTAAGAGAAGTATATATTATGATCTCAATATATGGAGGAAAAAATATTTGATAAAATTTAGAATTTATCCACTATAAAACTTGTAAACAAAAAGCAGATAAAGTTTATCTTCAAGAAATAGATGTCATTTTAGCAGAATAGTTCATAGTTAATGGAAAAACATTAAAATGAACTGCCTTACGATTAGTAACAGGACAGATTTGCATAGTATGCTATTTCTTTTTTACATTGTACTAGAAGTTGTAACTGGCACATTAAGAAAATTAAATAAATCAGTTGTGTAAATATAGGAAGACATAGTTGCTATTTGCATATAATTGTTTATATAGAAAACAATATACTAGGGGCACCTGGGTGGCTCAGTTGTTCATATGTCTGATTTTGGTTTAGGTCCTGATCTCATGTGTCCAGGCTTTGCAACAGGGGGGAGCCTATTTGGGGTTCTGTTTCCCTTTCTTTCTGCACCTCCCCCGCTTGCCTGCTCTCCCCCCGCCTCTCTCTCTCAAAATAAATAAATAAACTTTTAAAAGAAAACAACACAGTATATAAATAATTTATTTGAATTCACCAGATAATTTCACAAGGCGGCTAGATATAAAATCACTGTACAAAAAATCAAAATATATCTATAATTTTAAAAATATAAGAAAATATTTAAAAGTAGAATACAATTTACAATGGCTTCAAAAATATTAAGCATTTAGGGAAAAAAATCTATAAAAGGTATGCATAAACTTTACAGAGAAAATGTTAAAACTTTATGGGAGCACATTGAAAAAGCCCCAAGTAAATGGAAGACTATATGATACTTATAGACTGAAATATTCAATGTTATAAAGATTCAAGTTCTACCAAAATTTTTGTATAGGCTAAAAGCAATTCTGACAAAAATCATGACATGATTTTCTTTGTGATGCTTTGCATGCTGATTCTTAAGTCTATATGGAAAAATCAAAAGCTATGTTGAGCCCTGCTAACTGGTCAATAACACAAAACTTAGGTGAAGAGACCTTCTTGCCAGAAGCCAAGAAATCACATAAAAAGAGTAATTAAGACAATATGATACTGGCAAATGGACCCACAGAGAGAATAATGGAGTTGAACAGAGGGCCTCACATCTATGGAAATTTGATTTATGACCCAGTTGGCATTACGGAACATCAAGAAAAACACAGAATTTCCCACAAATAGCAGTAGAACCACATACAAGTAGTAATACAATTAAATCAGACCTCCTGTTTTACACCACATACAGATACCTGTTCCAGGCTGGTTAAAGACCTAAGTGTGCAAGAAAAACTGTGAAACTTGTAAAAGGTAATGTCGGAGCTGAACTTTATGATCTTCATAGGGACAGATTTGGTTGAAAAGAAGCAAGAGAACAAACCATAATAAAAAATAAATTTTGTTTCAGTAAAATTTAGAACTTTTGTTCATAAAAGATCTGCTAGAGAATATGAGGATCCGAGCCTCTGACCGAGAAGATATTTAGCACCTCAAGCTAAAAATAGATTCGTATTCAGAATATAGAAAAAATACACACAAATCAGAGTGGAAAAAGCAAACAACCTGGTAGAGTAATGGACAAAAGTCTTGAACAGGTACTTCGCAGAAGAAATTTGGTGTTTAAACAAACGAAAAGATGTTCAATCTCTTTAGTTTTCAGGGAGCTACAAATCGAAACCTCAACGAATCACCATTTCGCACTCAGCAGACAGCCAAAGAATAGGAGGCTAACAGAACAATTGTTGGGAAGTGTGTGGGGCAACTGTTAACATTTCCACGCTGCATGAGGAGGGCACACTTGGACAAACACTTTGGAACGTCATTGGACGCTATCCAACAACTTGATGGTATGCTGAGATTATAAGCCAGCCAGTCTGCCCATAGGTATATATGTTCTAGAGAATTCTTGCACCAGAAGAAAGGTAGAAAAATCTTTACAGTGGTAATTTTCATAGTAGCAAAAACCTGGAAGTACTGCAAAAGCCCATTAAAATTAGCATGCATAAATACATTGTGGTATAATCGTGCACATGACAAATGTATCCATGTACATAGAGCAATCACGAAGAATGAGCTGCAAATACAAAAACAATAGGAACACATCTCAGAAATGTAATGTTGAGTGAAAAAAGCAAGTCACACAAGACTGCAGATGCGTACAGAAAAATCCGTGTTCCCAAATATGCACAACTAAGCAATGCATTGTTTAGGTATGCAAATTGTGTGGTAAGACGACAAAGAAACAAAGGGAATGATAAACAAGGAATCCAGGAGCCCGGTTACCTGTGCAGGGGGAGAAGCGGAAGCTATGCGCATGACAGTAACGTTCTAGTTCTGTAACCGGATGGTGGAGAGATAGGTCTTAATTTTACTGGGATTCTTTGTACTACAAATTATTTATACAAATGTTCCTTTGCGTCCATTCCATGATTAAAAAGGGATCTTAGAAAGTGGACTAAGACCCAAGTTTCTTGATTCTTCTCCCAATGCTCATTCCAGTGCACTGTGTACGTGGTCCCTGGGTTCTCTCTGTTTTATGTGTTAGAGAAAAGTGAATTACACACATCTACCCACATCATTGTCATTGCATGATGGTTGTCTTCAGTTCTCCATCACCCGGCTAATTTACCATGCCCTCGCAAACGCAAACCTTTGCTTGCTTTCCAAAACCGTCTCCCTGTTTCTTGAGAACGGAAAACATGAATTAAAACAGCAGTTTTGGAAAAGCAACCTGCAGCACAGAGTGGAAAGAGCTGGCTGCTGGGACAGTACAGAGGAACGGTTAGAGGAGTAGGTTTGGAAGTTGGACGCCTGCGAGTTTTCCTCTGCTACCTACTACATGATTGACCTAGGCATGCTATTCACTTTCTGAGCCTTTGATTCTTCATGATTAGGCTGTCGTGAGGATTTCACAGGCTCACATAGAGACAGCATTTGTCTGGATGTCTAGTAGAACTTAGTATCAGACCAACGACAGCTATTACTATGAATAATATTATTATCTTAATTATTATTTTTAAGATTATTTATTTTGAGAGAGAAAGTGCAAGTCAGGGGGGGCAGAGAGAGAGAGGGGGAGAGAGAGAGAGAGAGAGAGAGAGAGAGAGAGAGAGAGAGAGAGAGAATCCCAAGCAGGCTCTGCGCTATCTGTGCAGAGCCTGTCCTGGGGCTCGAACCAACCAACGGCAAGATCATGACCGAGCCAAAGTCGAACGGTTAACCGACTGAGCCACCCAGGGGCCCCTATTTTAATTATCATGAAAGAGTAAGAAGATGCAAGGGTAGCAGATAGAGGTCAGGGAAGTAAAAATATACTTTTAAATGAGATTTTATTACAGGTGTCAAACTCTCAGCCTTCAGATGCTTCAGAGAGCAGTTTGTTATTTTGCGGGTGGGAAGTCAAATGAGGAGACCTCACTTCCTATCATCGCCATGGGTTCACCGTCTGACCCCACCTTTCAGGATCTCATGTGTCTCTCCTGAAATATGACAAGGATGATGGTGTTGGTGCTGATACGTCCCCTCGGCATTTCACTGCATCGTGAATCTCCAATGGAGTATTATATAGAAAAACGTATTTAATAGATATGACTATTAACCATTATTATATTCTAAAAAGATGTGGGCTATTGGTACATTCTCTGTAGTTTTCCAGGAACAAAAAGGCAAGTGCTCCGGTTTTCAATGTGAATGATTATGTTTTTGTGACCTCTGGTCATTACTGTGGACGCTGTATAAAAGTAGTCGTGTAAAATGTCACATAGCAACATGTCCCATCTGCTTAGCAACAGAAAGAGGAGAGGAAACAAAACATTAAAATAGACCATCTATAGAAAACTAGGGTTATGACCAAAAAAAAAAAAAAAAAAAGAAAAGAAAAGGCTTGAACCCTAAACCCATCAAATTTTTTTTTCCTTAAAAGGCAAAAACAAACCCTGAAATCATTGCCCGAAAGAAATTCAGTCAAGTTCCATAACAGTGGTGAAGCCATTTTTGTTACGAACCCCACCGTGCATTTCATTGAAATGGCAAAACGTTAGAGGGTCATAGTCATCTAAATGCCTTCCTTAGCTTCCCCATGAGCGATATGAGGTAAGAGGAATAAAATGCCCCCTAGGAGAAAAATTCTCCTGTGTGGCAAATTAATGTCTCAGAACATCAGGGTCCAATTTAGCGCTCTGTAAGAAGTGATTTATTAAATGGTGTTGGGAAGGGTTAATTTACCAAGTAGTTTGCTCTAAGAGAATTGCTTACTCACCTTAGATACTTGGGAGTAAATTCGTTATAGGTTGACTCATCTTGGGCTAAAGGAATGATGGATAATTATACTATCCTCTTTCTGCATTGTTCCATTTTGCAGCTGTTGGACCACTGTTCTTAACAGGTTTCCCGGGTCTTTTGATATAGATTACGGAGCTTTAAAAGCATTTAAAGGTATTCTTCAGTAGTGTTTTATTTCATTGCCTCTTAACACCATTCATTGTAAGATGTACTGTTATGTTATGTACCGAGACAGAAAAAAAAAAAAAATGCTGTTGATTAAATCCTGACACGATGCATACGTATTACTTAAGAATTTCTATTTTATACCTGTTGAAAGGACTCTCGTAGACTGATTCAGATACAGATATTTTAATCACATATCACTCTCACACATTCATAAAAAGGCAAATAGAAATAAAACATATTAAGATATGCCCAAAACGTCTTCACGTTCAGAGTTTGACTCTTCTGAATTAGTTTTGAACTCAGAGCCATTTATGTCCCTGTTTTCCCTCAGCGTTTTCCTCCGTGTAGGAACAAGGACTCATAGGTGTATCAGGGCTTTTACTAAATGTCAACGCGTATGTGGGCTCAGGTAGGGGAAAACATCAGGAAAAAAAAATCCCCCCCCCCCAAATTAAAAGACAGGAATACTAGCAGTAAAGATGACCTCTTTTCCTTAAGAATTAAATGCAAACATTGGCTTGCATGGTGTAAGTTTGAGAAATGAGTTTGCACGTCACTATTCCTTAAATAGCCAACAAAAGGTTTTTGAGGCAGCCATTTTTAATTGGTCAAATCCTCATTCATATCTTTTGAAAAACCCTAACAATTTGTGTTGAACTGCACGTCTACCTTCTTGTGTTCCAACTCTTTGGTTCACTTTGTCTGTTGTCTTTCCCATATGGTTCAAAAAAGCACTATGCATAATGCTTTTCTCTAGTGTGCTCTTTGATTCCTAACATTCTTCGGAAGGCCTTAACTCTATAACCATTACCTGATCACGGTGCTTTCATCTAGGATTAGGTTTTGCACTTCTATTGACCTTCCTCTATGGGGTTGAATGTAGTAAATGAACCTCCTAGCTCCCAACAAATTTGCATGTAATTGCCTGTCCTGAACGCTGAATACTGGGCTGGAAGAATACACCAGCATTAACGGAGCCAAAAATGTTTTTCTTTCAAAGACTCAGCTCCTTTGTCAAAGTGGCCTATATGGGGAGAATCAGAAAGCTTTCTCAAGGTTTGAGAAAATGGTGAGGTTGGGGGAATGCTGGAAATCATTGCCATGCTATCTAAATCATTATGGCCTCACACGCACCTTCTTTGAAGAAGTCCAGAGCTGGCATTAACCTCTTTTTGACCGCTGGAAAGTATTGACCTACATTTGTATATCCCCCAAAGGAAACTGGACTACTTCAAATGTCCCTTTTTTTAACTTTAGTTTCTTCAGACAGATTTTACTACAGAGTGATAAAAATTTCAGTCTTGAACTATGACTCTGATAGATTTAATGCCAAACACATTTGAAGGGTTATTGTTGAATTCTTTTGAATCAAGAAGTAGTTTCATTTGAAGTCAGACAACTATTATATTTAATTTTTTAAGTGTTTATTTATGTTTGAGAGAGAAAGAGAGAGAGAGACAAATAGACAGAGCGTGAGTAGGGGAGGGGCAAAGAGAGAGAGAGGAGACACAGAATCCAAAGCAGGCTCCAGGCTCTGAGCTGTCAGCACAGAGCCCGACGTGGGGCTCGAACCCATGAACTGTGAGATCATGGCCTGAGCTGAAGTCAGCCACTTAACCGACTGAGCCACCCAGGCGCCCCAACAACTATTATATTTAATGTGTTATATCAAGCTTTGCACTTCTGAGTTCTGTCACCATGGATGAGATGGGGCATTTTGAGTTATTTTTTTTTAAATTTTTAATGTTTTTAAAATTTTTTTATATTTTTTATTTTTGAAAGAGAGAGAGAGACAGAGCATAAACGGGGGAGTGGCAAACAGAGAGGGAGACACAGAATCTGAAGCAGGCTCCAGGCTCTGAGCCATCAGCACAGAGCCCGAGGTGGGGCTCCAACTCACGAGCTGTGAGATCATGACCTGGGCAGGGGTCGGATGCTTAATGACTGAGCCACTCAGGCGCCCCTGAGATATGGGGCATTTTAGAAGGAGATATAAAATTTACTGCAGAGAAATGTCTAATTTTGATAGTTTGATCACAGTTAATTATTAAACTTTGTGTAAAAGCATCGTGTCCGGGCTTGCTTTGTGACTTTTTTGAAGCGATGACTTCGTCAACATTTGTGTGGTACACGTGGACTCTCTCCCCAATACAAGCCTATGACATGGCACATGCTCTATTTGCTTTCAAACATTCAGTGATGGATTTAGAAAAAAAAAAAAAAAACAGAAATAAATGCAACAAGCTTAATTTTTTCCGTAATAACTGGAGATCCAATTGGGTATCTCATATCCAGGGGCTTGGGAATTACTATTCCCAAACATTCTATCTTATTTCTAGATGGAGAACACAGAAGCTCTTCGATCTGATGGAATACGTGCTGTGTGTATTAGGAGAGGAGTGCACGCTTCTCTCCTTGTTTGTTCCTTTCAAGCTGATGAGTGGATCTAGCCAACAGGCTATAGGCATGCCTTGGAATGATCCGGAGGAATTCTCTAGGAGGAGGTGTGGTCCGTGCAGAAATGTTGAATGGATTTTTTTAATTGCCCTCGTAACTGATGAAGTTCAAGCATTATTAGCACTGACAGGAATCCAGCTGAGTCTTTGGTCACATCATCACTTTTTACACCTTCTCTAGGAACGTGGCAACACTAATTTTAATGTGAGTTTTACTCTTAAGTCGCCTACTTTCTATTCGTTCAAAATGCAAGATATTAGCATCCTATCATAAAATTCTGTGAGATATAAAAAGCAGATAGATTTAAATTCATCTAGAATAAAGATTTCAGGAAAGAGAACACGTTCTATTGTTTTAGAACATAGCATTATACCACAAAAATATTTCTGTCATTGTTGCTCTATTAGTCATGTAAAGGAGGCATCATATGGCTAATAATAATACCTACAGGCACAAGGCTAAGCTGTATGTATTGTAACTCATTTGATTTTACAAAAATACACCGTGAGGTGTGAACTACTTTCAGATGAGGAAATTAAAATTTTTAAAAATGTTTATTTATTTTTGAGACAGAGAGTACAAGTTGGGGAGGGAGAGAACGAGGGAGACAGATGGACAGATAGAGGATCCGAAGCAGGCTCTGTGCTGACAGCAGAGAGCCCGACATGGGGCTCAAACTCACAAACTGAAATCTTGACCTGAGCTGACGTCGGCTGCTCAACCGACTGAGCCACCCAGGCGCCCCTCCACCAATGTTTGAACCCTGGTTGTAGGACACAATCTTTCTAATTTACCAAATGCTCACATTGGGGTTACATTAGCATTCTCCTGCCATGATGCCTCGTGGTAAAGTGGGGAGGGTCCTGGATTAGTACTTGGAAGGTCTGTGTTCTAATTCTGGTGCTGATGTCACTTTGCTCATGGAATAAGTTTAAAAAAAAAAAAAAAAAACCTAACAGAATTTATTTAAACTTACGTCCTGTAGGCTAAAAGAAGTCAAACTTTTAAGATGTAATATTTATCTCTGCACACCCTATGTGACGTATATACTCCTTCCCTCTGGATTATGCATTTAGAAAAAAAATGCATAATTTTTGGCTGACTTGCCAACTCTTCTTATTAGTTTTTTTTAATGTTTATTTATTTTTGAGAGAGAGAGAGAGACAGAGACAGAGACAGAGCACAGGCAGGGGAGGGGCAGAGAGAGAGGAAGACACAGAATCCAAAACAGGCTTCAAGCTCCAAGCTGTCCGCACAGAGCCTGATGCGGGGCTCGAACCCACGAACCACAAGATCATGACCTGAGCCCAAGTTGATCGCCTAACTGACTGAGCCACCCAGGCGTCCCGTGAGTTGCCAGTTCTTTAATAAGTTGGCCTGAAGAAGCATGTTTAAAAACAAAATATGGGGGCGCCTGGGTGGCTCAGTTGGTTAAGCGTCTGACTTCAGCTCAAGTCATCATCTCACACTCTGTGAGTTCGAGCCCCGCGTCGGGCTCTGTGCTGACAGCTCAGGGCTTGGAACCTGCTTGGGATTCTGTGTCTCCCTCTCTCTCTGACCCTCCCCCGTTCATGCTCCGTCTCTCTCTGTCTCAAAAATAAATAAAAACATTTAAAAAAATAAAAATAAAATAAAATAAATATATGAATGACATAGTTCACATAAAATGTCATTTAGAAAATAATATGGATCTTAGTCAACAGAAGATAATATTTAAAGAAATAATATTACAAAGCTCTCCATCATTTAAAAGGATGGGACAAACATCTTTAGGACAGAGAAAGCACCCAGATTGTTGAAATGAGTTCCACACACTAGGTTCAGATGCATTTGCATATTATGATACAGAAGTCACGTGCAGAATGACTGCTAGAAATATTTAGAGCATTTGTACGGAAACAGAATACCATTGAATGGAAAATTTTGCCTCAGTCATCATAACGGAGACACAAAGTTTTAAAACTACAAGCTGAGAACCTGGGGACTTTCTGCAGTGGGTCATTAAAGGGATGGCTTGGGGAACAGTGGTCCCTGGGAGTCGGCATGGGTTCGCCCACAATGAGGATTGCCACAGCTGCTTACTGTATCTTCCAAGAGATTTATTAGCCTAGTAGGTTTGGGGCATTTTGGGGACATAGCATATTTGCATCTCTAGATTGGAATCAAAATAGCAGTGCATGTTTAAAATTCCCAGAAGTTTTGCATGTACTTTAAATCAATGCTCCTGTTATTTTTGGAAGGCTGGTTCAGTAGATCTTGTTTGAGGCCAGGAATTTGTATTTTATTTTATTTCCTTCAGCTTTATTGAGTTGTAATGGACAAATATAATTATAAGATATTTGAAGGGCATGTGATGATTTGATAAGTATATACACTGGGAAAACGTTCCCCAGTTGAGTCCATTGAAACATCTATCACCCCGCATATTTATCCCCCCCCCCATTTTTTGGTGAGAACATTTAAGTTCTGCTTTCTTAGCAAACTTCAGTGATACAAGACAAAGATATTGATTATAGACACCATGTTATACATTACAAACTTTATCTCATAACTGACAGTTTATACCCTTTTACCAACCTCTCCTTATTTCTACCATCCCCAAGCCCCTGGCAACCACTTTTCTACTGTTTCTATGAATTCCATTTTTTTTTTCAGTTCCACATATAAGTGATACTATATAGTATTTATTTCTTTCTGTCTGGCTTATTTCACTTAGTATCATGCCTTCAAGATTCATTCATGTTGTTGCAAATGACAGATTCTCCTTAAGGCTGAATATATATAATAATATTATATCTATATCCATATCCATATCCTTACCTATGTCTATAGCTATCTGTTTTCTATCTATATCTATATATCTATGTCTGCCTATCTGTCTATCTATTTATCTATCTATCTATCATCTATCTATCTATCTATCTATCTATATGCAGAGAGAGAGAGAAAGAGGGAGAGATTGTTTCCCATACCTTGGCTATTGTGAATAATTTTGCAATGATCATGGAAGTACAGATATCTCTTTGAGATGATGGATAATCCCAGAAGTAGGATTGCTGGATCATATGATAGTTCTGTTTTTAATTTCTTGAGAAAACCGTGTACTGGTTTGCACTGTGGCTGGACCAGTTCACATTCCCACCAACAGTGCAAAAAGGTTCCCATTTCTCTGCATTGTTGCCAGCATTTGTTATGTCTTATCTTTTTGATAATACATGTCCTAACAAAAGTGAGGTGACATCTCATTGTGGTTTTGATTTGCATTTCCCTGATGATTGGCTGTTGAACACGTTTTCACGTACCTGTTGGCCGTTTGTAATGTCCTGTCTGGAATAATGTCTATTCAGGTATTTTGCCTATTTTTTTTAATTGAGTTATTTGTGATTTTGTTATTTTTTTGTACGAGTTCCTTGTGTATTTTAGATACTAACTTTTTATTGGATATGCTGTTTGCAAATATTTCTTCCCATTCCATAGGTTGCCTTTTTATTTTATTGATGGTTTCCTTTACTGAGCAGAAGTTCCTTAGTTTGATGTAGCCCTACTTGTTTATTTTTTGCTTTTGTTGCTTTTGCTTTTGATACCAAATCCAAAAAATCACTGCCAAGACCAATGTTAAATGTTAACTCCACATTTCCTTCTAGGAGTTTTACCATTTCAAGTCTTAACATCCATTTTGAGTTGATTTCATGTACAGTATAGTATGGGGGTCCACTTTTATTCTTCCATTATACTCAACATAATTTATTGAAGACACTATCCTCCCACTAGTGTGTATTTTTAGCTCCTTTGTCAAAAAAATAATTAGCCATATGTACTTGGTTTTATTTGGGGGCTCTTTATTTTGTTCTATTGATCTGTGTATCTGTTTTTATGAGAATATCATACTGCTTTGATTTCTATAGCTTTGTAATATAGTTTGAAATCAGGAAGTGTGATACCTCCAGCTTTATTTTTTTTCCTTAAGATTGCTTTGACTATTCAGGGACTTTTGTAGTTCTATAGAAATTTTATAATTATTATACCCACTTCTATGAAAAATGTCATTGGAATTTTGATAAAAATTGCACTGACTCTGTAGGGAGTTTTTGGTAGTATGGGCATTTTAACAATATTAATTCTAATTGATGAACATGGAATTTTTTTTCATTTATTTGTGTCTTTAATTTCTTTTATTAACATCTTTTAGTTTTCAGTGTACCTATTTTTCACCTTTTTGGTTAAGTATATTCCTATGTATTTTATTCTTTTTGATGCACTTGTAAACGAGATTGTTTTCCTAATTTATCTTTTTGGTAGTTTATTGTTAGTGTATAGAAATGCAACTGATTTTTGCATGTTGACTTTGTATCCTGCAATTTACTGAAATTTTAAATTAGTCTAACAGTTTTTTTGGTGGAGTTTTTAGGGGTTTCTATATATAATAGTATGTCATCTGCAAATTGTAACAGTTTTACTTCTTCCCTCCTGATTTGGACCCTTTTAATTTCTTTTTCTTGCCTAATTGCTCTGGATAAGACTTGAAATATTGTGATGAGTAAAAGTGGGAAGAATGGGCATCTTTGTCTAGTTTGTGGTCTTAGAGAAAAAGCTTTCGGTCTTTCACCATCGAGCATGATGTTGGCTGTGGGCCTGTCATAAGGCTTTTGTTGTGTTGAGGTACATTTCCTCCATTTCCACTTTGTTGAGAATTTTATCAGAAATGGGTGTTGAATTTTGTCAAATGCTTTTTCTGCATCTATTGAGATGATTATAGGATTTTCATATGTCATTTTGTTAATGTGGTATATCATATTGATCTGTAGATGTTGAACTATCTTTGCATTCCTAGAATAAGTCGCAGTTGATCATAGTGTGTTATACTTTCAATGTATTGGTGAATTTTGTTTGCTAATATTTTGTTGAGGATTTTTGCATCTATGTTCATCAGGGATATTGGCCTACAATTTTCTTTTCTTGTAGTGTCTTCTCCTGGTTTTGGAATCAGGATAATAGTGGCCTCATTGAGTTTAGAAGTATTCCCTCCTATCCTGTTTTTTGGAAGAGTTTGAGAAGGATTGATATTCATTCTTTTTTGAATGTCTGGTAGAATTCACTAGTAAAGTCATCCGGTCATGGACTTTTGTTTCCTGGGAGTTTTTTGTTTGTTTGTTTTTTGTTTTTAAGTTTATTTATTTATTTTGAGAGAGACAGAGAATGCATGAGTGGAAGGAGGGGCAGAGAGAGGAGAGCGAGAATCCCAAGCGGGCTCTGCACTTTCGGCAGAGAACCTAATGTGGGGCCTGATCCCACAAACTGTGATATCATGACCCAAGCCAAAATCAAGAGTTGGATGCTCAACTGACTGAGCCACCCAGGCGTGTTTATTGGGAGGTTTTTTATTACTAATTCAATCTCCTTACTACTAATCAGTCTGTTAAGGTTTTCTATTTCTTTATGATTCAGTCTTGGCAAATTGTATGCTTCTAGGAATTTATCCATTACTTCTAGGTTGTCCAATATGTTGATATATAATTGTTCATAGTAGTTCTTTTATAATCCTTTGTATTTGTATAGCATCAATTTTAATGTCTCCTCTGTCATTTATAGTTTTATTTAGTTGAGCCCTTTCTTTTTGTCTTGGTAATATAGTTAAAGATTTGTCTGTTTTATCTTTTCAGAAAACAGTTCTTGCTTTTATTGATCTCTTCTATTTTCTTTTTAGACTCTATATCATTTATTTCTGCTCTGCTCTTTTTTTTTTTTTTGTCTATTTATTTTTGAGAGAGAGAGACAGAGAGACAGACAGAGATAGAGAAAGAGCACAAGCAGGGGAGGGGTAAAGAGAGGGAGACACAGAATCCGAAGCAGGCTCCAGGCTCTGAGCTGTCAGTACAGAGCCCGACTCAAGGGTCGAACTCACGAGCTGTGAGATCATGACCTGACCTGAAGTCGGATGCTTAATTGACTGAGCCACCCAGGTGCCCCTATTTCTGCTTTGCCCTTTGTTGGAGCCTCCCTTGTACTAATTTTTGGCTCAGTTGGTTCTTTTTCTAGTTCTTTGAGAAGCAGTGTCTCCTCTTTGGTTGTTATGACGATTCACTGAGATACAAATAAAGTATCTAGAACAGTGTCAGCATGCAGTAAATTCTTAATTAGTGTTAGCTGTTATTACCACCATTGCAGTAAATACCTATTCTTTTCTGGGCAGTGGGACTACCAAGATGAAAAGATTCAACAACATCACAGTTTATTATAGGAGTCAAAGGCGCAAATAAACAATTGCCAGGCAATTTGAAAAGCGCAACTTTAAAGATATGTCTGAATTTTATTGACCAGATGTCAGTAACAGCTTCACAGCAGTATTGTCATCTGAGCTGCACATTTAGATGAATTTTCTAAGCACGTAAGTAGGGAGGTCATTCCAGGTGAGAGATGCAGTATGGTAAAGAAGCAGAAGCCTGGAAAAGACTGGCTTTCCAGAGGCAATTGTTTTAGTGGGCAAAGGAAGGAGACGGTGAAGGGACATGTATTAGGAGTTACATTAGGGGAATCAGTGCTTACTTAGATCCCCAAGGGCCTTGCCTACTACGCCAAGGAATTTGGCAGTTTGGCTTTATTTCATTCTTGATGGGAGCCACAGAAAGATTTTAGGCAGGAATATGATGCATTCAGATTTTAATGTGCGATTGTAGAAGTTAATAGAGTTGAGATGCAGGCATACCAGTTAAGAGGCTGTTACTCTAATTCAGGGAAAGCTTGGTGAGGGCCAAAACCAGAATGGCAGAAATAGGGGTGAAGAGAAATAGTAGGGAAGACCCCAGAAGCCTTGGAAGAGTGATGCTGGTTACTGGCAGATGATGAGGATGTGGGAGGAGAAAAGATGTTCTAGATGTTCTCTCAATGGGAGCTGGGAAATATAGAATAAAGACCATATTTTTTTGAGGAAATATAAGTTTTGTGCTATTCTTGTCAGGTTTTCTTTGTTTGTTTTTAATGCATTCAAGTAAACTATCCAGGAGGTGGCTGGATACTTAGGGGAAAACTTTTGTGGAAAAAGCAGGACAGGGAATATTGATTGTGGAGTTACTGCCTAAAGTTACATTTATAAGTCAGGAATATTTTTTTGGTACATATACTCAGGGAACGGTGACTTAATGAAGCAAAAAAAAAAAAACACAACATGTATTTCTCTCTCATGTAAAGAATTCTAGGAATACATAATTCCGACGGAGAATGGCAGTTCTACAAATATCTGGTCTCCTTCCAGCTCACTGCTCACCTATTTCTAGGTCAAAAACTGTTACTGGAGTTCTACCATTCACATCTTCACATATTATTTATTCACTGCAGGGAAGAAAGAAGGCTTTGACCATCCTTTCAAAAGAAAGATGTTAAGGGGCACCGGGTGGCTCAGTCAGTTAAGTGTCTGACTTTGGCTCAGGTCATGATCTCACAGTTCCTGAGTTTAAGCCCCACATCAGGCTCTGCACTGACAGTGTGGAGCTTGCTTGGGATTCTCTCTCTCTCAGCCTCCCTCTCCACCCCTCCCCCACTTGTGCACTCCCTCTCTGTCAATAAATAAATAAATAAATAAATCCATGCACTTAAAAATTTTTTAAAGAAAAACGTGAGGCTGAGTAATGTACAGGATTGTTGAATCACTCTATTGTACACCTGAATCTAGGATAATGTTGTATGTTAACTATAGTGGAATAAAAAGCAAAGGCCTTAGAAATATCACACCTCTGATTATACCTCGTTGGCTAGAATGTAGTCATGTGGCTTAAATTGGGTTGAAAAGACCCTAGGCAATGTAGAAGTTCAACTGATGGACATGTGCCCAGCTAAAAATGGGAGGTTTTGTTTTGTTTTTAGAGGAGGGGAGTGGAGGGTATTTGGAGGCAATCATCAGTCTCTGCGATACCAGAGAAGTGGATGAGTTCACCTAGGGACAGTATGCAAAATGAGAGAGGAAAGGGGCTAAACATGGAACCTTGAAGAACATTTGAACATCCCAGCCATTTGTAGATACTTCTTGTAGACTCTGTCCCCTTGCTCATCCCCCTGGTGTAACATCTGACTGGTCTTCTCTTGTTTCTCTCTAACTTTTGCTCTGCACTCTTCCCAATACCTGGTTTCTCAACTCAGAATAATAGGTCTACACACTGCCAAAGGTAGGAGTGGAAAAATAAAAATAGGTTCATTCTAAGTGTTGCCAACATGCACACAAAAGAAGATGATAACTACGAGGTGATGGATATGTTAATCAGCTTGATTGTGGCGATTATTTCACAAGGTATATCAAATCATCAAGTTGCTCACCTTAAATGTATACAAGGCTTAATCATCAGTTTATACTCAGGAAAGCTAGAGGGGAAATAAAGAACTAATAAATATGTTCACCAATGTGGCAGGATATAAGATCAGTAGATAAAAATCGATTGCATTTGTGTACATTGACAATGAACAATCTGGAAATAAAATTAAGAAAACAATTCCACTTACAATAGCATCAATAATGAATAAAATCCTTAGGAATAAATTCTAAAACAATTGCAAGACTTTTTGGTATGGTTTCAATGTTTGCGTCCCCCCCAAATTCATATACTGAAATGCTAATGCCCAATGTGATGGTATTGGAAGGTGGGGTCCAAAGGAGGTGAAGTCCTGGGGGCAGAACTCTCATGAATGGGATCAGTGACTTATAAAATAGGCTCCAGAGAGATCCCTAGCCCATTCCGCCATGCAGGTTCACAGCCAGAGGGTGTCGACTGTGAACTTGGCACCATGACGAACTTCTAGCCTCCGGAACTGTGAGAAATAAATATTTATTGTTTATAAGCTGCCGAGCCCGTGGTATTTTTATAGTAGCCTGAACAAATTTGTACACTGAAAATGAAAACATCCTTCAAAGAAATTAAAGAAGATCTAATAATGGAAGGGCTTCCTATGTTCATGGATAGGACAATTCAATATTGTTAGGATGATAATAGTCCCCAAATGGATCTACAGATAGAATACAATCCTTATCAAAATCCAAGCTTCATTTAAATTAACTGATTCTAAAATTCATATGGAAATGCAAAGGGCTAAAAAAAGATCTTGAGAAATAGGACAAAGCTGAAGGAATCACACTTCTTAATTTCAAATCTTAATGGAAAGCTACAACATTCAACACAGTGTGGTATTGGCATAAAGACAGACAGATATATATATATCTATATATATCTATATATATAGATATATATATATATCAATGGAATATTCTTGATAGTTCAGAAGTAAACCCATTTATGGTCAATAGCTTTTCTTCAAGAGTGCCATGGGAGAAAGAATAGTCTTTTCAACAAATGGTGCTGGGTTAGGATAGGACAACTAGATGTCCACATGCAGAAAAATAAAGTTAAACACCAATCTCACACCATATGTAAAAATTAACTCAAATTTCTAATTTAAAGTGCTAAAACAGACAACGTTTGGAAGAAGACATAGTCATAAATCTTTTTTACTCTGGATTAGGTGATTGATTTTTAGATATGATACCACCAAAAGCACAAACAACAAAAGGAAAGAAATAATGTATTTGACTTCATCAAAATTTAAAAATTTTGTGCTTCAAAGAATGCTATTAAGAAAGTGAAAAGGCAACCCACATAATGGGAGAAAATATTTGCTAATCATGTATCTGATAAGCGACTTATATCTAGAATAAAGGACTCTTACAACTCAATAATAAAAAGACAAATAACCTAATTAAAAAAATAGGTTCATTAAACATCTGGGTATTTTCCTACATTATACTCAAAATGAATTTGCATTTTGAATGATTTTTTCACTTTAAGGATACGTACTCTGAGCACTTTAGATGATGAATAGTCAGAAACGGACTTCCCTCACTTGGTCATAAATTTGGTCACAAATTTTAAAGATGCCATCTCAACCTTCTATAGACCTTGACCGGACTTTCATTGTAATGAATCTTGTAAGGAGGCTGCTGATAAAACTCCAACAAGCAGGGAAAACAATGCCATCATTTTCCCTTTCTCAAAATCAAACAAACAAAACCCTCACACTTTAAAAGCTTAAATAAAATCTCACTCATGACACCGCTCTCAAATTCAGTTCACATAGAACTTCATTTTTGTTAGTTCTTGACTTTTGAGTGGTTCTGTTTTGCAAAGAGTTAGCGGTCGCCCTTCCTCTGGAATTACTAATCCAGAGTAGGCACCGTGGAAAGGCTAATAGGAGAGTCTTTTTTATTTGTTTCAAATTGGAATTTTTTATTGCCACAACATCTGTTACAAATTGGCAATAGATGGTAACAGAAGTTTTCGTAGGCCTCCTCGTCCACTGATCACATGCAATGTATTTGGAAAAGGCCTATTCTAATGTACTTCATATGTATAGTACATTCATATCAATGCTTGCAATCAGGAATTTCAAAATAAGCTGACTCCAAGGCAGTCAATTAATATACTTTAAGCAGTGTACCACAGAATTTCCAGTAACCAGATTTATTATAACATCATGTGCATTACAATGAAATCTCATAAGATAACTGTCAATTATATTTCCCTTCATTTCATTAGCAGAGAGGCCTGATATTTTTGTATAGCTAACTGAGAATTCATGGCACTTAGTATGCAATTGTATTGGAAATTGCTTTATTTTTAAAAAAGCCTGTTTGTGTCATAGCATGATTGACATTTTGGCAGAACTGTGTAGAACTCTGGAAATAATGTTTATTACTTAACTGATGCATTTACGGGAAAGGCTCAAAATGAAAAAAACATTTCTTGTGGAAAAAATGGTAATTGCTTTTGGGACCTGTATGGTTTCATGGCTAGAGCTGGGTAGGGGATCTTTCTGAATTAGCTTTATATATTTTCATGAATAAGTTAAAAAAAATGTGTTCATGCATTCATTCACTATACAAATATTGTATGAATGCCTATTAAGTGCCACATACTGGAATAAATGCTGTGTATACTGTGATGAATGTAACAGACCTAGTCAATGCCATTGGCGAACTAATAGTTCTATAGAGGAATCAGAAATAAACATAAAGATGTCTTTATATATAAATGCACATGCACACACAATATTTTAGGTACCAAATTCCAAAATGAGTTGGTGCTACACCAAGATATAAAAAGTAAGTGGCAAAAATCGTTTAGAAAACGCTTAACTCCCTCTACCAAATAAGGGAGATAAAGGGGTACAGGAAGTTGAGAATGGGCAGAGAGAGAATTTGGGGAGACACTTTTGTGTGTCCTGTGAGTACTCCTTTTCCACCCCAACTCAGTAAGACACTAAACTGCGTTCAATTCTTCAGCTTAATAAGAAGGCTTTCACTGAGCCAATGAAATATGTTCTCCACAGTGGGGAGACCCTGTGGATGGTCTAAATCCTATCTGAAAAATACAACAGCACAAACAGACGGCCAGCTCCTGTTGGACAAGTGGAACAACAATGACCTCAGTGCGCCATTATCTGGCGTTGTTTCTTATGAACTAAATGTGGCCCAAGAGAGTAAGCGAATCAACCTGGGACCATCTGAGCCTCTAAGATCAGGGCATTACTGAAGAGGCAAACTTCAGCAAACAGAATCTCTTTATCACTTGTCACCTTGCAGTCCCCAATTCCCCTCTACCCCAAAAGCCCTAGGCAACCACTCATCTGCCTTCAGTCTACACAGATGTATACAGATTTGCCTACTTGAGACACTTCATATAAATGCAATTGCATAATATGTTGCCTTTTGTGGCTGGCTTCTTTCACTTAGCACAATGTTTTCAAGTTTTATCCATGTTGTACAATTCCAGTACTTTATTCTTTTTTATTGCTGAAAAATATCCCATATGTGGATATACCATGTCTGTTTATCCCTTCATTCATTGATGGACATTTCCAACATTGTTCAGTAAATTTTTTTATGTTGATTTATTTTTAAGAGAGAGAGAGAGACAGAGTGTGAATGGGGGAGGGGCAGAGAGAGAGAGGGAGACAGAATCTGAAGCAGGCTCCAGGCTCTGAGCCCCCAGCTGTCAGCACAGAGCCTGATACAGGGCTCGAACTCACGAACCATGAGACATGACCTGAGCCAAAGTCGGGCATTTAACTGACTGAACCACCCAGGCGCCCCTCAGGCTTTTTTTTTTTTTTTTTTTTTTTTTTTGATCATCCCATCTCAACTATGCAATGTTCCAAACCATATAATTAACTTTATTTTGGATGAAATCAATGGATTATCGATGTCTATACGTGCACCCAACTAACTTGAATGGTATACCTTAAGAATTTATAAACAATGATGGAGATGTCACCATAACCATTAATGAGATGTAGGGCTAATCAAATGCTAAAAAGTGAATATAGAGCCAGCAAAACTGGAAAGAGTTAGCAGTGCTAACAAACTTTTCTGGCTTCTCCGAGCCCTGCAGTCAGTTTGCTCCTATCCTGGCTGTTAACCAGCACTGACACTTTATTTGCAGATTGAAGAGCAGGTTTAGAAGGTTTAGATCATCAAGATTAAAAAAAAAAAAAAAACAACCAAAACAGAAATGGATTCTTTACTTATTTATAGCAATCAATTTCAACTTGAACAAACATTTCTTTTTCAAAACATAGCAGCTTTTAAACCATTGCCAAAATATTAGGGCAAATAGGTTTTTTTTTTTTTTTTTTTTTTTTTTTTGTCTTGGCGAGTGTACATAAACATACAATGCCTTGCTTAAATATTCATAGACTCCCAGCTCACAGTACAGTAACTTAATAATAAAATATTTTGAAGAGGGAACGATTCTGTGGAGCTTGTGATACCACTAATGGATGTGAAGAGGTTTGCTAATGCATTGTAGGAGGAAGTGAATTGAGCTCTCGTGTGTAAAGGAGGATTATAAAATATAATTATGAAAAAGCAATAGTGGCAGGCTTGAGGAAGTTCTGTTGATGTGTGGGTACTACAAACGACATGTTTTGTTGATGAGAACGAAGGCTTAGATGGATATTTACTGTGCTAGCAATCTTCTCTATCCGGAAACATGGAATGCATTATAGAAATGGCCATTTTGTGAACTCCAGAGTGAAAATTAAATAGCATAAAATGGAGGCTGGCAAGACCCGGCAGCTTTTCATTTCCAATAACCGCCATCAAGGAAGGCTAAGCTTCCATATCAGGAACTTCATGAAGGCACTGGAAGAAAAAAAAAAAAGTGATAGGACTGTTAATGTGGAGGACAAACTTTTTTTTTTTTGGTATAAAGATTAAGGAATTCTAGGAAATTAAATAATTCATGGTATCCTGCTGGGAGTGGAGGAAGCATGGGGACCTTTCTAAATATCATTTCCCAGGTGTGGCATTGACAACTTACAATGCCTTGTGGGCATCAGTGGGGGCAAGTAACCCCCGGACGGACAGTGAGAGCCTCAGCTTCTCAAGCTTCCAGTTCTAATGTCATTTCTTTACCTAAGGCTCTACCCCCTCGAGCAAATTAATATTCTTAGAACATTCATCTGATATTTACTGAAAGAAATGCACGATGCCCAGTAACCAATATATGTCAGAACATCGAAGAGACCTCGTAATCAAGGTACCCAATCCATAACCCCTTCCCTTCACCCTGAACTCTATAGCTCAGTGTTTTACCCCAATCTTTCACCAAGGAGTATATATGAAATAGCAAACAAGTTATTTTTCAGAAACATATAAAGTAAATGAGAGTTGCCCTTTAATGGAACTATTTTGGAAGACAAATGTGGGTTCTAATAATTTCGACATTGTTTAACACATTTATGAAATGCTGTGTCTCTGCAGAGAAATTGTTTAAAGATTATGAAAAAATTCAAACAGAAAATAGGCGCACCACCAAGTTTAAATAGTTGTTAACGTTTGCCATTTTTAGTGCACAACTCTCTCCCTCCCTCTCCACCCCCACCCCCTTCTCATACAAGTAGAACTCGACTCATACACCCAAATTTTCGTCCCATTTATTCTGTCTCTCTCCTCAGAAGACACCACTCTTGAGGAAATGGTGTGAACTTTTTCCATGTCTTTTTTTAAAAAAAGAGTTCCATAGAGCGGTTTTAGGCTTACAACCAAGTTGAGAGGAAGGTACAGAGACTTCCCACACACCCCCTGCCCACCCTAGTCCCCCATTATCAACATCAGTCACCAGAGTGTTTTTTCTTTTTTGTTGTTGTTATTTTTAAACCAAGGATGAACCTACACTGACTCGTCCTAATCATCCAAAGTCCCTAGTGTATCTTAGGGTTCACTCTTGGTGGCATACATTCTGTGGGTTTCGACAAATGTATGATGACACGTGTCCATCGTTACAGTTTCAAACAGAGTGTCGTTTCTTCCCTAAAAATTCCTCTGTACTCCACCTGTCCATCTCTCTGCCCTCTCACTCCCGGCAACCGCCGGTCTTGTTATCTCCATCGTTTTGCCTTTTCCAGAATGCCACATAGTTGGAATCATACGTACGTATGTAACCGTTTCAGACCGGCTCCTTTCATTTGATGATATACAGTTAAGGTACCTCCACGTCTTGTCATGGCTTGATAGATTCTTTTTAATGCTGCATAATATTCCATTGTGTGGGCGGATCAAGTGAATTTATTCACTCACCTGCTGAAGACCACCTTGGTTGCTTCTGAGTGTTGGCAGTTATAAACAAAGCTGCTGTAAGCATCTGTGTGCAGGTTTTTGTGTGGCCGTAGGTTTTCAACTCCTTTGGGCAAATGTCAAGGACATAGGTTGCTGGATCACATGGTAAGAGTATGTTTCTTTTGTAAGAAACTTTCTTCCTAAGTGGCTGGGCCGTTCTTCATCTCCACAGAGAACCAGTCCTTGCTCTTACCAGCATTTGGTGCTCTAAGTGTTCCTTCATGCAGTTCTGATGCTTTAGTACTTACGAATGTATATGTATATAATACTTATTTATAATGTGATTTTAAAATGTACGTGTTTGATGTTTCTTTTAGAGGTGTACTTTTGCAACTTGCCTTTTTCACTCAACAGTAGGTTTTAGAGTTTTATTTCTGAAGCTATATACTCATTTATATAAATTGCTATATAAGGGGCGCCTGGGGGGCTCAGTCGGTTGAGCGTCCGACTTCGGCTCAGGTCATGATCTCGCAGCTTGTGAGTTCGAGCCCCGCATGGGGCTCTGTGCTGACAGCTCTGAGCCTGGAGCCTGCTTCCTATTCTGTGTCTTCCCTCTCTCTCTCTCTGCCCCTCCCCTGCTTGTGCTCTGTCTCTTTCTCTCTCTCCCAAAATAAACATTTAAAAAAAAAATTGCTATATAGTATTCCATTGTATTAATAAGCCATAGTTTTTAAATCAGTTTCTCTCCTGAAGGACTAAATATAAATATGAATGTATTTCACATGTTGATGGCAATTCAGGTTTTTATTAAATTTTTATCACCTTTGTTCACTTTTTGACTGAAATTTTCGTGTCTTGGTTTTTTAAAAGGAATTTTTTCTATGTCCTGAATAGTATTAATGTGTCAGTTATATGTGCTACAAAGATCTCCCAATCTGTGGACCTTTTTTCCCTTTTACTTAGCGTGTTTTTTCACATTGAAGTTTATTTTTGGAATGTTCTCAAACGTAGCATTTTTTCTTTTATCTTTTATGGTTTTGTGTTTATTTAAAAATTCCCTCTTACTTTGATACCATATAGATCTATTATATTTTACCCTAAAAATTACTAAGTTAATTCTCGATGTTTAGGGCTTACTCCATTTGTGTGTGCACCCCTGCATGTGTATGCCATGGGGGGAAAGATCTAGACACATTTTTTATCACGTATCGCTAATTTTCATTATCATTTTATTGAACAGTCAGTCCATCATTTTCCCTGTGATATGTAACACATCTCTGTCGTATATCAAACTCACTTATACTTAATAGCCTGTTTCTAATTGAGCAAATGAGAGTGAAATATCTCAACTATATGATAAGTGTGTGTTTAACCTTCGAAGAGGCTATTGAACAGACTTCTATGGTGGTTGTACAATTTTGCATTTCCACCAGCAATGTATGAGCGTTTCAGTTGCTCTATCCTTACCAGCATTTGGTATGATCAGTTTCTATTTATGAATTTTTAATATTTGCCGTTCTAATATGTAGTAGTATCTCATTGTGCTTCATGTGTTTGTTTGCCATCTGTATATCGTTTTTGAAGATATGTCTGTTCAAATTTTTGTCCACTCTTTTATCGGTCAGTGTGTTTCATTATTGTTGACTTTTGCGATTTCTTTATATATTCTGGATACAAGCCCTTGGTCAGATATGTGACTTACAAATACTGTCTCTCGGTTGGTGGTTAGCTCTTCATTCTACTAGCCAACTCATCAAAATTGTTCATTATGATAAAGTCCACATTTATCACTTTTCTCTCTTTTACTGGTTGTGTCTATAGTTTTGTGTCCACAAATTCTTTGCCTAACCCAACCAAGCTTAAAAGACTTGTTTCCTATGTTATGTTTAAAAATTTTAGGGGCGCCTGGGTGGCTCGGTTGGTTAAGCGTCCGACTTCAGCTCAGGTCACGATCTCGCGGTCCGTGAGTTCGAGCCCTGCGTCGGGCTCTGGGCTGATGGCTCAGAGCCTGGAGCCTGCTTCACATTCTGTGTCTCCCTCTCTCTGACCCTCCCCCGTTCATGCTCTGTCTGTCTCTGTCTCTCTCTGTCTCAAAAATAAATAAACGTTAAAAAAAAATTAAAAAAAAATAAATAAAAATTTTATAGTTGTCCACTTTACATTTAGACCTATGACCCATTTCGATTTAATTTTTGTAATGGGGCATGAGGAAGAGGTTGATGTTCCGTTTCTTGAATATGAATGTCCAACTATTTCAAAACGTGTTGAAAAGGCTATTCTTTCCCATTAACTGTCTTTACCCCTTTGTCAACACAATTAGGCATATTTGTGTGGGTCTATTTTGATAGTACACTGTTTGATAACTTAGCTTTATGTAGATGATGAAATTACATAGTGTGAACCCTCCAACCTTTGCTTTGTCAAAATTGTTTCAACTTTTCTAATTCCTTTGTGTTTCCACATACATTTTAGATTCACTTATTAGCTGCAAAAATGCTAGTGGGGTTTTGATTGGGATCGTGTTGATTCATAGATTAATTTCAGGGAAATTTTCATATCAATAATACCATGTCTTCCAAAACATAAGCTTGACATATCTCTGTATTTTACATAGGTTTTCTTTGATTTTTTGTATCTGTGTTTCATGGTTTTGAGCATGCAGATTCTGCACATATTTTGTTAGGTTTATATCTAAGTCTAAATGGCACAGATTTTAAATTTGTGCCTCCAAATGTTCATGTCTAGTATACAGAAACATTGAATTGCACTGAATTTATACATTTATTTGGACAGCATTATCGTCTTTAAGATGCTTAAACTTTTAATTGACTTATATGAAATATCTCTCCTTTTATCTATGTATACTTTTATCTATTTCAGTACTTTTTCTCCTAGTTATAATGTTGTGACAATTGTATCCTAATAAAATTTTATTTGTAATTCTTTTGTTGCATAGAAATGCTATTACATTTTATATTTTATTCTTGTACTCATAATGTTGCTAAACTCTGTAAGTCAGTGCTGTTCAATAGAAATGTAATATGAACCACGTAAATAATTTAAAATCTTCTGGTAGCCACACTCAAACACAGGGGAAAAAAAAACTCAGGTGAAATTAAGTTTAGTAATGCACAGTAAAACCTTGGTTTGCGAGCAGAAATTGTTCTGTACCCATGCTTATAATCCAAAGCATTGTATATCAAAGCGAATTTCAAGAACCATTGGCTCAGTTGTGATCATGTGATGTTTAGCATCACGTACTATTCGTATTGCAAGACATCGCTGTTTATCAAGTTAAAATTTATTAGAAATGTTTTTGTCTTATAGAACACTTGCAGAACAAGTTACTCATAATCCAAGGTTTTGCTGTATTCTATTTAATGCAATATATCCAAAATATTATCACTTTTAACATATACCAATATGCAAATTACGAATGAGATATTTTCTTCTTTTTTATACTAAGTCACCAAAATCTGGTGTGTATTTTATATTCAAAGGAGATCTCAAATTGGATGATTCATTTCCAATGGTTAAAGTGAAATATAGCTTTTCTAAAGCAATAAATTCTACCAAAACAATGTCACTGGATGAAAAGCTACTTTGTATTGCTTCAGTTTGAAAATGTATATGTAAATTAATTAAAATTAAATTAAAAATTCAGTTTCACAGCCACACTAGTCTCATTTCAGGTGCTTGATAGACACACAAAGCAAGGGGCTGCCTAATTGGACAGTGTAGGTGTAATTAGTCCTGGTGTTTTTCATTTCTCTCTATAACATTTTGACCATATTTTAACATTTTTCTCACTTCTATTTTCTTCAAGTATATTCCATTGTTCATTTTTTTCCAACTGGATGATTATTTCATTAACTTTTAATTTTCCTTTCGTGTTAGTATAATCAATATAAGAAGATTATAATTTTTTTCAAAGTATTGCTTTACATGTATCTCATTGTCATTCAGGTTTACATTTGTTCTCTTCCATTTTCATATTTTCCATGACTCATGAATAATTTAGGGGTGCTTTTCCAAATTTCCAAATGTATGAGAGGACTTAGTAATATTTTCATTATTTTAATTTTATTGCATCACAGAGAACTTAGCTGATATGTACTGTTTGGTATTTATAGAAACTTCATTTGTGGTCTAGTATGTTCTAGCTATGTTTCTATGGTCAAGCTGTAAATTTATTTACTATCTTCACTGATTTTTAGTCAGCATGGTCTCTCAATTACTAAAAGACATCCTTTCTACAAGCTGCTGCTATAATTGCTACTTTGCCAGCTACTTTGTAATTTTAGGAATTCTTGAATATATTTGAGACTATATTTTAGAGAGCACATAGTTCAGAATCATTCTTATCTTTTACAGAGATATCTATCTATCTATCTTTGTATCTATCATCTGTCTATCCATCCATCCACCTCTCCATCCATCCACCCATCATCCATCCATCCATCCATCCATCCATTTGCTCTGTTGTTTAGTAGGTCTTTTGTTTTGCCTGATAAACCTTCCTTGATTTATTTTCCTTTAAATATATGTGTCTTTACACCTGTTTGTTGTTTAAACATTTTTTTAAATGTTTATTTTTGAGAGAGAGAAAGAGGGACAGAGTATGAGCAGGGGAAGGGCAGAGAGAGAGAGAGGGAGATACAGAATCCAAAGCAGGCTCCAGGCTCTGAGCTGTCAGCACAGAGCCCGATGTAGGGCTCGAACTCACAAACCACAAGATCGTGACCTGAGCTGAAGTTGGATGTTTAACCGACTGAGCCACCCAGGTGCCCCAACACCCATTGGTTGTTTAAAGTATTTCTTTTTTATGGTACGAGGAAGATTACTTCCCCCAAAGCAAGCCCTGCAACTCAGATTTGGGTGCAGCTATTTTATTTGGGGATTGAGGCCAGGAAGCTTAAATGAGAAAATGGGGGAGGTGAGATGAGAAGAAAGACAATGAACTTTGTGCAAATAAAGAGTAGAGAACTGAGGTTCAGTTGCCTTGAGGACTCTCTGAGAAACCTTCTGGGGGGCTGGGCAGTTTGTACAATGACTCTGTGCCTTTGAGGGTTGCCCTGAATGTTATATCCCTCATACATCCTGATTGATCCTCTGTGGAAGGAAGCTTACAAAAGCCCTCAAACAGGGGAGAAGGGAACAGGTGTTTGACAGGTGGGGAGTTCTCTGGGTCAGGTGATCGACAATAGCTGTGGAGGAACTCAGGTAGAAGGTGGGCTGGGCATTGACAGTGCCCAGAGTTAATTTAACAATATCTGTGTTCAATTTTTAAAATGCAATCTGACAGTCACTGTTTTTCGGCTATTGGTTTTTGTCTGTTTAGATTTATTTGGATTTTTTTCCCCACTACTTATTTTTATGCTATTAATTAGTTACATTTTTCTTGGCTTCCTTTTTTCCCCTTTCCTCCTAATATTTATTAAATGTATTGAATTTTGTTTATGCTCATTTTTCTCCTACTACTGGTTTTGAAAATAAAAGTTTTGTTTGTATTTTTAATGGCTACCCTTAAAATTTGAATAGAAGATATTAACCTGAAGTTATTTATCTCTAACTTGTTCAAGATAATAAAAGAAACTAGATCACTTTTTCTTCAACCCACCCCCTCGCACCTACCATATGTGGTAATTATTGGGCGGTATATTAATGTGCATTTTGTTTTTATTGTATCATGTTTAGGTATTTTTTATGTAGTTAATGCTTGCTTACTAATTTATTTGTTTGCCATTGTTTCTTTGGATAAAATGATTTATTTTTCTCTTCCTCTTCAAAAATTATGGGTTTGATGCAAACTCTTGCTCAACAATTTTCTGTAAATGTTATCAAGATATTGTTCCCTTGTTATGTAGCTTCTATTCTCTACCATCGAATTTTTGTCCTTTTGTAGATAATTTGCTCTTTCTTCTGTTGGGTTTTAAATTTGCTACTCTTTTTTCATATTCTTTGGCTTCACAATAATGTGTTTGGGTGAGGATTGATTTTTGTTTATGCCGCTCCACAGCCATTGGGCACACACTTTCAATCTGAAGACTTATGTCTTTCATCATTTCCAAAAAAAATTTCAGCCATTATCTCCTTGCATTCTGTCTCTCTTTTCTTTTGGAACTTACGTTATTCATATGTTGCAATTCCTCATTTTATCTAATATATTTCTTTGTCACCTGTTAATATTGTCTATCTTTGTGATTTTCAGTCCTTTGTACTGTGTAATTTCCTGAGATACATATTCCAGTTCACATATTCTCTCAGCTATTTCTAATCTGTTCTTTAACTTATTCACTGAGTTTTTAATTTCAGTGATTATATTTTTTATTTCTATGACTTCTAATTGGCTTATTTCTAATGTCTTACTTCTAGACTAAGCAACTTGACAATTGGATTTTATAGCTTAATTACAGTTGACTCTTGAACAACACAGGTTTAAACCATGTGGGTCCACTTATGTGTGGATTTGTTTTCAATAAATACCATATAGTAGTGTAAATATATTTTCCTTATGATTTTCTTAATAACCTTTTTCTCTATCTTACTTTATTGTAAGAATATAGAATATGATTCATGTACAAAATACGTGTGACTGTTTATGTTATTGGTAAGGCTTCTGACCAACAGTAGGCTACCAGTAGTTAAGTTTTGGGGGAGTTAAATGTTATGCATGGAGGGGCACCTCGGTGGCTCAGTTGGTTAATTGTCTGGCTTCGACTCGGGTCATGATCTCACAGTTCAGGGGCTCAAGCCCCTGTGTCATTGGGCTCTGTGCTGACAGCTCAGAGCCTGGAACCTGCTTTGGATTCTGTGTCTCCCTCTCTCTGCCCCTCTCCCACTTACACTCTGTCTCTCTCTCTCTCAAAAATAAATAAACATTAAAAATTAATAAAAGTTATGCATGGAATTGTGACTGCACAGGGGTTGATACTTGTAACCCCTACATTGTCCAAGAGCCAAATGTACTTTACTTTATAAAATTTACTTTCTGGTTGTTGTTTTATCATCTAAAGTCCTTGCGCTCCTAATCCTCCTTAGTCTTGCAAATGTTGGAGCAGTTTTTTGTGTTTGGTGATTTTCACTGTGACCACATCTTTTAGGTGGGGCTTATTATTTCCATAACAATCCTTTGGGCCTGAGTTTTGGAAGGCTCTAGTTTTGGCTAATGACCAAATTTTGTATGAATTTTTAGCTTGAAGTTTCCCAGGCCATGTGGTAATATCTGACCATGAAGAAAGTGAATGTGGGTTTGCATTTCCAAGAGGCTTTCGGTTCGTGTGCATTGCTTTTGCAGCAGAGGCTAGGCAAAGAAAGATCACTTTTCTTCTTTCTTGTTCTTTTCCTCTGCCTATTGGCAGATTTTCCCCCTTGTCTTCTCTTCCTTGTCTGTCTCCAAGGATCCCAGTTTTACGAGCTAACTTCTTTTCTAGCTTCCTTTTTTACATACATTCATTCAGTCATTACGTGGATATTAACATCCAGCCCCTCGGGGACCAAGACAGAAGCCTCCCCACAGAGTTCACCCAGGTCCTACCACTTTGGCTTTTAATTCCTCTTTTTCCCCACCCCCCCAACCTCTAGAGATCACCTTCTAATTCCTGAAAGCCAACTAAGCATTCAGAAGACTTTTGGTTCTCTTTTATCCATTATTTCTAAGAATTTGTGTTGGGAGAGCCTTCAGACTTAGTCAGTCATATTGTTGGAACTGGAAATCCTGTAGTAATTCTTTTGAAACAGATTTCAGAACACTTTCATGATCTGTAGACTAAATAATCTTATTAGTGAATAGTCACATATTACATGCCCAAAGTTGCAGAGGTTCAAATAACAGCCCATAGGGACAATATCACTAGATTTTCCTTTGCCTTAAAATTTGAAATAGGGTTTTATGAGACTAAAGTGAGCAGAACATGTATTTTTCCACTGTACGTTATGCAATACTGTCACATTATACAGAACTTGTGACATTAAGTAGACCAAATATAAAAACTCAATATTTGCCCATTTTTCCCTGTGTCCAAAAGTGCTGCTGAATAATTCAGAATCATAACAAATAGAACGAATACATCACATTTTAACTTCTACTTTTAGCCGATCCAGGGTTCTGGGAATTCATGTCTTTCTTTTTGCTTTTTTTTTTTTTTTTTTTTTTTCTGTGTATACCCTTTCTGAGATAACCTGACATGTGGCTGACAATGATTTAAATAGGACTTAATCTGGTCAGCAGAAAAAGGTTGGAGTAGGAACTCGTCTTACTCGAACTCTGAAATCCTATATTTTCTATCTGTGATGGTAATGTGCACACCTGTGGCAGAGGAATGACGTCTCAGGTGTGTGTTTAATTGTCTGAAATGAGGAAAGAAGTCAGAAGTTGCTCATTACATCACATGGAATAATTACCATATAATTGTGTTTTAAACCAGTTCTTGAAGTGACAAAGAAAAGAAGAAAAGCCTTGGAGAGTCGGATGAATTCAACTGTTCATATGTTAAACGTGTTAGTATTGTTGGGGGCAGTGAGATTCTACTGACCTTTCGAGAGGGTCTTCTCTAAAAGAGTCGATCCTGAATAACTGGGGGTTCTCCTATCTGACCTTAGAAGTGTATGTCTGACCAGGAAGTTTTCCCGGGAGGCTTTGGTCAGCTGGCCTGGAAGAGACAAAGTATAGAAATGGGGAAATACGCAGAAAGCTTCTCACCTTGAATAGGAATAGAATTGTGTCAAACACTAGAAAAGCAGTATGGAGAGAACCAAATCAAACTGTGATAAGGCAGGAGCATATAACAGAGGATGGACAGGGTCAGGTACAACTTTTGAACCCTAACATTAAAGTGTATTTGTACCCAAGACAGTTACAAATGCTATATAACTCATAAAATCCTTGAAGGCAAAACTACTTAATTTACTTTTCTGTTCTTCATGTCCAGAAAAGTGCCTTATATACAGCAGTGACTTGTTAAATTTGTTGGATTGAATAAATGATGAGAAATAGTTGGGTAGAGGCAGCGCCCCATTGTACTTAAATGTATTATAGATTTGTATAAATGCACTATTAGATCTCCCTCCCCAGTGCATCTCTTTATTTGTCCATATTTTCAGAGTTGACTAGGATATTCTAATATCACCCAAGAGGGCACATTTTCTACTCTTTTTTCCTCTTCCCATAATTATCTACAACTGGAGAAAGTCTACCTGTTGAAACTTCACAATTTTAAATAGCACCATCTACTTAACAGAAGTGGCCTGCATGGGACGGAGGGTATATTTTCAAACCCGATTCCATGTCACTGACAAATGGATCACATTGATTTAGCACATGTTTCTTTATTTAAGACACCACCTTTATTTTAAGATAACATGAAGGAATAAGGACTGATATGGTCTGAGCATTGACTAAATAATTGATACAAGACTCTGTATATATGGAAACAATTTTTCTCGTATTCAAAGAGCAGTGCATAGATACTAATCATGTCATCAACCCCTATTTATTGCACTTTAGAGAAACAGGAGACTTTGAACAGGAACTTGTGATTAGTAGGTTACTATACCTGGGACTAAATTTGGTCCTGGTTTCACAAAGGACAAAGCACAATACAGGTTTGGCACAAAAACAATAGAGGAAACCCAAGGGTTAGGATGATATTTATTGAATGGTAATTAAGAAGGCTACAAGTTATTTTGGAAAGACAATTACAATAAATTTTGGATGGAGTCTATCACTTGGATCTCTACGTAAGGGATATTGGGTAACACAATAAACAATGTATGTATTCAGTTATTTTCTTACAGATGCAGAGTCCTTCCAAAAATGGAAGCTCGTGTACATGAACTATAAAAGCTAAAGTTCTAACATGAAATTAACTCAGAGAAGGCATTTTTCTAAAATGTAGGATAATAAAAACGATGTATTTTATTTTTGATGACCAAACTTATTTTAGCAAGAAAGTTTCCATTTGCTCTTTAGTTCAAATATTAGAGTTCTAATCAACTTCAGTATCAAAATGAAGGTCTGATTAAGTGAACTGGTCAGACTAAGGGGAGAGCCTTAGCATTGTTTAATAAAAAGATGTCCATATGCTGTATGTATGTGTGTATGTATGTATTTTTAATTTCAGTATAGTTAACATATAGTGTTATATTACTTTCAGGTGTACAATACGGTGATTTAACATTTGCACACAACACCCAGTGTTCATCATGACAAGTGCACTCTTTCCTACCTATCCCCTACTTAACCCATCCCTCCCCCATCTCCTTTCTGGTAACCACCAGCTTGTTCTCTATATTTAAGCATATGTTTCTTGATTTGTCTCTCTTTCTCTGTTTTTCCCTTTGCTCATTTTTTTTTTTGTTTCTTAAATTCCACATATGAGTGACATCATATGGTATTTGTTTTTCTCTGACTGACTTCGCTTAGCATAATACTCTCTAGCTCCATCCACGTCTTTGCAAATGGCAAAATTTCATTCTTTTTTCTTTTATGGTTATGTAACATTCCACTATATGTTCTCTTCCATTCATCAATCAATGGACATTTGAAGAAGCCCATATGATTTAGACGCCAGGCGTACAGATGTTGCGAAATGTTTGGACACCACTTTCATTCTTACCTAAAGAGTTGGACCGTAGAAATGGTTATAACTAAGGCCATTATTAATTAAAAAAAAAAAAAAAAGAGTTCTGTCTCTTCATGTGCTCAAACAAGTACTCAGAGAAGATGTAGCATTCTGGACACATAGTATACAAGTTTTTAATCTAAAGAATAAATGCAACCACTTGACTTTAGAAAAACTCTAGATCCTTCTAGTGGGTTCAGAGGGGAACGAATCGGCTCATCAGAAACAACGTTGCTTAGCCCTTAGACCCATATGTGGTTAAGTCAGAGGAACCAAAAATCAAATCTACATTCATCATTTATGAGCTGTGGGATCCTGGACAAGGTACTCTTTTAATCCTGACTTTTCTTATCTATAAAATAAAAACAACAGTAGTCCTCAGTCCATGGTGCTGTGTGAGAATTATATACAGTAATGCACTTAGCATACTGCCAGGTCTGAGTTAGGAGCTCAACATCTGTCACTTGAAATTATGAAGTGAAAAAGTAGTCTCACAACTGGGAATGTAACTGAACGAGGTTACCTATTTTTAAAAATCCTGCTCCATTGGAAAATGTTTGTGAAATAGACTCATTTTATTTTAACACAGAGGACGTCAAAGTGTTATTTCTGACAACAATTACCCACCAGGTCTGGTTATTCGTTCAACTCTAAGCTGTACTTAAGTCCGCTGCATCAGCCTAAGGAGGGATTTGCTACTTTTTAAGGATTGGTATGCTTGGAACCAGTTCATATAAAAAGTTTCATCAAGTTACTTAAAAAAAAAAAAAACAAAAGGAAGCAATAAGTCTGCAACCTTTTTCTACTTAATTTAGAAACTCTATGGATGCTAGCTGAGTTTTAAAAAGTTTGGATGCTGGGCAGAGTGATGTAGGTGGGCACTGTCCTTATGAAGGGCGGGTTTCATGTACTCCGTATAAGGGAAGCTTAGAGGTTCAGGAATATTCCAGTGCTGTGATTAGGTCTGAATCTACTGTTTCATCGGAGGCTGGCAAGCGTGTGTGTGAAAGATGGAGGGGAAAGTAGGAATTTGCTGCACAATTCAGAGTCTGTGCTTTTGTATGGAGTGGTCGTTTGAAAGGCGTCTTAGTCCAGATGGGCTGTTACAACAAACTACTGTAGCCTGGGTGGCTTATAAACAACAGGAGTGTATTTCTTAGGGTTCTAGAGGCTGAGGATTCTAAGATCAAGGTGCCGGCTGACTTGGTGTCTGGTGAGAGCCAGCTTTCTGGTTCAGGGATGGCTATCTTCTCACCATATCTACACATAGTGGAAGAAGACCTGAGAAAGGTCTCTTCATAAGGGCACTAATCCCATATATGAGGGCTCTACACTCATGACCTAATCAGCTTCCAAAGGCCCCATGTCCAAATACCATCCCATTGGGGATTAGGTTTCAACATATGAATTTGGGTGGCGGGGGGAAGCAAACATTCAGTCTATAGCCAAAGGAATATTCTCGGGCAAAGAGTACTAACCCAAATCAGAAAAGGAGATCTTTTTAGGGGACTGACATTCCCAAGAAAAGGAGAGAAGGGGGATCTATATTTATGTTTCTCTTCTTTGGGGCATAAGCTATGGGCAAGACTATCTCCCATATATATGGCCTTTCTGTTTCTTTTTAAAATAATAAAAAGGATGAGTGAGTATGTAATATAGGCAAAATTAAATAGTAAATATCAAAGTAATAATGATAGTAATAATAAAATTCTAACTTAAAAATATTGAGCAACCAGTCAACCAAACAAACACCTTTACTTTAAGGGCACCGAAAAGTGCCCTGGTCCAAATTAAAATGGAAGAACAATCTTTCAGATTCCCTGTGCACCCTGTATGGCAAAGCTGGTTTGTTTACAGCAGCCAGTATGGAGTGAATTCTATTGCCTAGGAGCAGGCTGGGTATTTTATGAGCATCGTTTGTAGTCCTGGCAATAACACCAAGAGGGAGGGAGTTTCAATCCCATTTAACAGATGAGGAACAATGCCATTAAGAGCAGGTGAGAAATACTTCTGTGGTCTCCAACAATTGTCTAGCTTTCTGTTGAGACATAATGTAGTCAAACCCAAAGCTCGCCTTGTACCCCTGAGCCTGGAGGTACATAATTTATATGGGTTTCTTTTCCTCTTATCAACCCGGATGGGAATAGAGTGATCTACAGACTCTCTGTAGACCCCAGGCCTCCCCATGTAGACCAGGGGTTGCCAAAGTAGAGCCCATGGACCAAATCTGGCCTACCTCCTGTTTTTTGTATGGTTTGTGAGAGAAGAATGGTTCTTAAATTTTTAAGACATTCATGTCTTAAAAAAAGTCAAAAGAAGAATGATAGTTTGTCACATGTGAACATTGTATGAAATTCAAGTTTTAGATCCATTAAAAAAAAGTTTCGTTGGAACTCGGTGACTTATTCGCGTATGATTTATGACGGCTTTGGTGCTACCATGATGGTTAACGAATTGCAGCAGAAACCTGATGGCCTGCAAAGCTTAAAAGATTTACTATCTTGTTTCTACAGAAAAGGTGTGTTAAGCCCTGTTGAGGTAGTAAACTCTTTGAGGACAGAAAAAATGTCTCCAACAGACGTTAGACCCTTGGAGTCTAGCACACTACCCACACTGTGAACTCTAAATATAGTTTATGTAAATGGATGCATGAGCGCATAAACAAACAAACGAATAATCTAAAAAGCCTTCAAAAAGTCTTTTTAAAAAAATTTTAGACAGAGGGAATGAGTGCAAGCAGGGAGGGTGCAGGGGGGCAGGGGAGAGAGAGGGGGGGCGGGTCTCAAGCTGGTTCCATGCTCAGCAGAGATCAAGGCGGTGGGGGGGGGGGGGCTTGATCCCATGACCCTGGGATCATGACCTGGACCAAAATCAAGAATCAGACAGTGAACCCAGTCACTCAGGCACTCCAAGGACTGTTTTTTATTTTTTTGTTTTTGTTTTTGTTCTTGTTTTTTTGCAAATTGGCTTTGTAATTTATTTTTGTGAATAGTCTGTAAGACATCTTTCCCAGAAGTACGTAGGATTTGCCAGTATCGGACTGGCAGAGTTGATGCGGTATTATCTGAAGCAGAGCCAGAATGTCCCTTGCACATAAATTGAATTCAATTATGACACTTAGCTACCTGGAGTCAGCACAGACCCCGCAGGTTGAGGACTTGGTCCCAGAAGCCCACCCCCACTTCACATGCCAATCGCAAGTGCAGGCCTCCTGTCCCATACTTCTGACTGACAGGGGTCCCCATGACCCTTCCTTGGGTTGGATAATTTGCTAGAATGGCTCACAGAACTCAGGGAAACACTACTCCCTGTTACTGATGTATCATAAAGGATATAGCTCAGGAAGAACCACACGGAAGGGATGCATAGAGCAAAGTATAGGGAAGGGGCACAGAGCTTCAAGCCCCCATTCAGGTGCACCCCCGTTCGCACCTTGATGTGTCCACCAACCCAGAAGCTCTCACAAACCTGTCACGTAGGGATTTTTACAGAGTTTCTGTTAAGTAGGCATGATTCTTTATGTCATTGGCAGTAGGTGATTGAGCCCCCAGAGGCTGGGGGTGGGAAAGAAAGTTCCAACCCCTTAGTCACATGACTGGTTCCTCAGCAACCAGCCTCCAACCTCCAAGAGTCACCTCATCAGCATAAACCCAGGTGTGGTGGAAAGGGACTTGTTATGAATAACAGAAGATGCTCCACTAACCTTCGTCACTGGAGAAATTCCAAGGGTCTTAGGAGCCAGGGACACAAACCAAATATATATTTCATATTATGTCACAATATCACTATGTGGTGCGGGAAGAAAGGGGGAAAGGGAGGGAAGGAAGAGCTTTGGTCTTTGGGGATTTTGTCAGGTAGGGCATGTGGCGTGTCCAGTGGTCACAGCATGGAAGGGCAGCCAGAGATCAGCGGTTGGCCTGTGTCTCATCCAGCCAGACCACCGATGAGCTGTGTACGATGAGCTGTGTTTCTGGCTCTCACCTCAGTACCGCAGGGCACCTTGTCCAGACTTCCACGTTGGGTTTTAGGAGAGCGACCAAAAGAAGGCAAGGAAGAGAAGGGGAGTGAAGGGCATGTTCATGAGAGAAGTCTACAGTGTTTCCAGAATGGGTATTTTTTTTTTTTTTTTAACCTGGGTTTCTTCTAATGACTCATCTTTAAAGTCCTGATTTGTCTCCCGGAGCTTCGAACCAGCTGTCTGCACCCGAGTGCTTTGACGCATTATTGTACCATACACCGGGTTGCTCATTTAATCAGCCGTGGCGCTGCTCTTCACATAGAGCATGTCACATTTGACAGATTTATCACAAGACTGTGGGCTCTATTTTCCGCAGCGCTGTGGAACCCTATCCCATTAGTGATAGCAGGAGTAATGTTTATGCATGAAGAGAGACTATTCGATTGGGCAATTGTAGCCCTCCACTGCAGCCCTGAGCACAGCCCCCACTTATCAAGTGGGGCTAATAGGGGATATTCATATGCACTGGAGAATCAATTCTCTGTACATGGACCTCTACTACAAAAATAATTGCTACTCACTGGTGGTAAAGATCTCAGCAGTGTCAGGGCCTTAATGGTGAGATTAATGCTTTGCTGCTCCCAGACTGGGCCATTGCTCTACAAAAAAAAAAAAAAAAAAAAAAAAAAAAAAATCCTGGCTTGAGAGCCTGATGAGATGCTTTTTAGGTGAAATCTGGAGCTGTGCTGATTTGCTATGCTATGTGGGTGAACCTGTTCTCTCCATGGGCTCTAATGAATTGAAGCAACCAATGAATGGCTTGGGGTCCGGTACCAGGTTCTTCTGACTAAATATACACATAACTGTGGACCAGCTGCTTGTTGCTTTCTGAGCCTTGGTGTCTTCAGCTTTAAAATAAAGAAATGCATGAGATGGTTTCTAAGTATTTTGCTTATCTTCTATTATACAAGTATCCTGCTGTACCAACAAGACATTTAATTTTTGTTTTGTTTTGTTTTTCCCCTGCCAGATTGTCATCTCATCTCTCATTCTAACTCCAGAGTCTAGTCCAGCTCTTGGTACATATCGTAGGACTTCAATAGATGTTTTGTTACTGAAAATAAAATTTTGTGATTCTGTCACTATAAATTATTTGTATACTGATTGGATAGCAATGCAGTTCCTTGGATGTTATATTTATTATTCCTCTTCATATCAGCAAAATTTAGAAACAAAATTAATAGAAATGAGTTTATTGCAATAGTATCATTGACCTTAGGTTGCTTTATCATATTATGAAGTATTTAATGAAGGTGTACCGAGCACTTGGTGGTGGCAAAAATGGAGAATTCAGAGATGAACTTGACTGATTGATAGATAGAGCTTACGTTACTCTGAAGGATCAGTACATTTGGCGAACAGACAGAGGAAAAAAAATTGTAGATGAGAAGAAAATAAACGGCTACAAAGCAGGAACAGTGTTGAGATTCTGTAGAACCACAAAGTGACGTGTTGATTGTAACCAGTGTTGTAGATGGAGAATTGAGGGAAATAAGGTTAAGTGTGGTGGCCAAGGTTTGGTCAAGACCCAGATACTCTTTAGACTGTATCTTAGATGATACTCTTTAGAGTAACGACCAGGCAGCCGCAAGAATTAGTTAATGGTCCTTTCTGAAAATCAGAATGTCATAGTGAAAGTGGGTTTAGGGAAAAGATGATTTATTAATTTTTTTAAATTTTATTTTAATGTTTATTTATTTTTGAGAGAGACAGAGAGAGACAGAGCATGAGTAGGGGAGGGGCAGAGAGAGAAGGGGACACAAATCCCAAGCAGGCTCCAGGCTCTAAGCTGTCAGCACAGAGCCCGACACAGGGCTCAAACCCATGAACCGTGAGATCATGACTTGAGCCAAAGTCGGACGCTTAACTGAGCCACCTATGCGCCCTGAGAAAAGATACTTTAAAATATTCACTTGATTCGGGAAACAGGTGGACCTGATACTCTTCTCTCTCTCTTTTTTTTTAAGTTTATTTATTTATTTTGAAAGAGAGAGAGACAAAGAGGGTGAGAGGCAGAGATAGGATCTCAAGCAGGCTCCATGCTGTCAGCCTAATGTGGGGCTCAAACTCATGAACCGCGAGATCATGACCAGAGCCAAAATCAAGAGTTGGATGCTTAACTGACTGAGCCACCCAGACACCCTGATACCCGTCTTTTTGACGGAAAGCTCCGCTTCCACCCACTGTAGAACAGCTGCGCACAATTGACACTCCCAACTTTGGTCATTGAGTGGTACATTTCGAGAAAAATATCTTCATCCTGACACCATTTCATCATCTGAGTCACTTTTACCCTCTCTTGTGTACTCTTGGCATTTTGTGCACTGTTTGCTTTTGGTGATGGTTAGTTTTACCCGTCAGCTTGACTTATCTGTGATATCCGAATGCTTGGCGGACATCAGTCTGGATGTTGCTGTGAGGTCATTTTTAGATATGATTCACATTTAAATCAATAAACTTCAAGTACAGCAGATTACCTTCCATAATGTGGTGAGCCTCATCCAATCAGTGGAAGGGTTCAGGAGAAAAAGACTGAGGTCTCCTGAAGAAGAAGGAATTCTGGAGGAAGACTGCCTTAGGACTCTAGATGCAATATCACTTCTTCCCTGGCTCTCCAATCTGACCACACTCTCTGCAGAGTTTGAATTTTCCAGTCCCCATAGTAGGATGAATTGATTTTTTAAAATCGCTAGATAGGGGCGCCGGGGTGGCTCAGTCGGTTAAGCGTCCGACTTCGGCTCAGGTCGTGATCTCGCGGTCCGTGAGTTAGAGGGCCCCGCGTCGGGCTCTGTGCTGACCGCTCGGAGCCTGGAGCCTGTTTCAGATTCTGTGTCTCCCTCTCTCTGCCCCTCCCCCGTTCATGCTCTGTCTCTCTCTGTCTCAAAAATAAACAAACATTAAAAAATAAAATAAAATCTCTAGATAGATAGATAGATAGATGATACATAGATACATAGATACACACACACACACACACACACACACACACACACACACACACATCCTATTGATTCTCTCTCTCTGGGGAAGACTGACTAATTCACTTGGCTTTTCATACTAAGGTTGCTCTGAAGTGATAGTTTTAAAATCCAGTTGATGAACCCAGAAGGAGTCGTAGTCTTCTGTCTTGATCCCAATCACCCTGTCTTCCCTGCCTTTGACCTTCAACTGCTTGATGAAAGACTGTATATTTCTCATTTTCACTCATGAGTCCAAGAGAAACAAATTTATGTATTTTGAGCCCTTAGGATAAATGGGTTGGAAACATCCCTATCATGAAAGATGCCCACCCCACTTTCATGGCACCCAAAGAGACCCCGTGCTTCCTGTGAAGCACCAGATATCATTGTTACTCGGTGAGTTACGACTGCCTTCTTCTCTTTCTTCTTTTTGTTCTCTTTTCTGAAAACAAAATTTTGACTTATTTTCACTCCCTCTGTTCCTTCTTCCTCTGACCTCACCCTAGAATCTACCCCTTCCAGAGATGGAAAAGGAAGATGGATACGGCTGGCAAATGTTTTATTTGTTTTCTTTATTTCATAGAAAGCTTAATTTCACTGGAATAAGAGTAAAGCCCCATTTGTGGAGTCAGCTCCAGAGTAATCTTCTATCCGTTGACAGTAGTGAGAGCAGAGAGTAAGCGTGCTGAGTAAGAGCCGCTGGCTGCGTTTGTCAACACTGGGCGGAAGTTCTTTTCTACTTCCACTGTTTTGACTACGGTCATGCTGCTCTGTCTTTGAGCATAGAAACTCGTTTCCTTGGACCTCGCGTAGAGCCACGTGCCTGGTCCTGGATCAAGGGGGATTACTGGGGAGTAGAATACACTTTAGGTTTTTGCTTGTCGTCTGATTAGGTTCTATTTTGTCCTATCCTTTTGCAATTTTGCAATTAATGTATGGTCACTGCCAAAAAAAAAAAAAAAAAAGAAAAAAAGAAAAACCCTGAAAAATGTAACAATGTCAGCCATCATTTAACAGCATATAAATCATGATTGTTAATAGTTATAGTATGTTTTTCTTCTATTCCTTGTGTGTGTTTGTGTGTGTGTGTGTGTGTGTGTGTGTGTGTGACAGAGAGAGAGAGAGACAGAGAGAGATAGAGAAAGAAGAGAAGAAGAAGAAGAAGAAGAAGAAGAAGAAGAAGAAGAAAGAAAATAAAGAAAGAAAGAAAGAGAAAGAAAGAAAAAGGAAGGAAGGAAGGAAGGAAGGAAGGAAGGAAGGAAGGAAAGGTCTGAATTACTCTTCAGCTAAAAGTCAACTCACATTTCTTAATACTGGGTACAATCAAATTTCGTCTGGCTCTGTTCTCATTCATTGGGGCTGAAATCCAGTCTTAGTTATTTTCAGCCTCTTCTCTCTCTTTCCTTAGGCTGGCACAGAACAGCAACATCCTGCCATCCAGGAAATCAGGAAGAGCTTCCGTTCTTCAGTTTATTTAGAGACCGTGCTCCCCTCTGCCTCTTGCCCTGTCCCACCCCCGGACCTGCTATGGTTTTCAGACCCGTGGAGCTTAATACCCCCAGTGGCCTCCCACATACCCCATGCAAAGGCCCCTCCACCTGCGGCTTGCTCTTCCATTAGACTTAAACTTGCAACCTACACTCCCTCCCTGGACGTATTGTCAACCTTCTCATGCTTTTCTCAAAATTCTGAAGAACCTCCCACTCTTCCAGCCCTTCAGAGCGGACACCCTGGCTCTGACCCTCGTAAATACTCAAGCGTTCTTTCTCGCTTGTTTGTATCACGACATTCGAAGGCTCACCTGGGCAACTCCATGTTTAAGATGGCCAGGTCCCAGGTCCTCGGACCAGCCACAGAGCATTTAGCTTCCCAGGAGCTCAGAAGCTCCAGTCTTGACATTTAATCTCTGGAAACCATCCCCAAGGATATACAGTACGCTGCCTCTAAGAGCAGCAGAAGATAGTGAACTTGAATCTTCATATACTATTGCATTAAATGCCAACACTTTGAAAAACATACAAGCAAAAGCAGTATCAGAATGATGGTATAAATACAAGGTTATAACCCTCTCTCTTTTTAACTAACATCATGATCCTTTTCCCATGCAACTTTTTTTTTTCAATTTGCATTGGATAAAATAAGTGGGCAGTTGTTTAGGATGGTTGCTGGCATATGTGTAACCAACTTTCACTCTTAAGTTGGGTTGTCTCAAGTACTTCATAAAGAAATGATACAACTCCCTTTTGTAGGGCACCCTGACCTACTGACAACTGGGAAGATCAGGTTTCCTATTTTTTTTTTTTTTAAGTTTAGAGAAAGAGAGACAGCACATGAGCAGGGGAGAGGGACAGAGGAAGAGAAATTTTTTTTAGTGTTTATTTTTGAGAGAGAGAGAGAGGGCATGAGTGGGGGAGGAGCAGAGAGAGAGGGAGACACAGAATCCGAAGCAGGCTCCAGACTCTGAGCTGTCAGCACAGAGCCCGATGTGGGGCTGGAACTCACAAACTGTGAGATCATGACCTGAGCCAAGTTGGATGCTTCACCGCCCTGGGAGAGAGAAAATCTTAAGCAGGCTCCACACTGAGCCACAACTCTGGGATCATGACCTGAGGTGAAATCAAGAGTCAGATGCTCAACCAACTGAGCCACCCAGAAATGGGTTTCCTGTTTCTGAACACTGAATCAAGGGTTCAGAACATTTGCCTTGAGCTTTGCTTAACCAACTATGTTGTGTCTGATGAGCCTAACTGTTCACAAACAGAAGTTGTACCAAAATAGTTTCTATTTGTGTTTTCTTTCTCACTCTACGATTTCTGTGGTGGATAGAGATGTCTATCCATTCTTGACTGCTCCCCTTTGAGAGTGAAACTGCTTTTCTCCACTCTAGAATCTCAAAGGTGCTGTGACGGCTTAACCAGTTGAATATGGCCGATATCAGACCGTGGCAATTCTGAGTCAAGTTTTGTGAGGGCTGGCAGCTTTCATTTATTGTCTCTGGGGATGCTTGCTCTGGGATACTGCCTCTCAGAACCCAGCCCCCGTGCTGTGGGATGCTTGAGTCGCTGGGAGAGGTTCTCTGTAGATGTTCTAGTCAGCTGACCATCTGAGCTCCCAGCTAAAAACCAGCGTCTTGGGGCCAGCCATGGGAGCCCTCCTGGTGGTTCCAGATCAACCGAGTTCTCAGACCACTACAGGTCCAGCCAATATCGGAACTGCCTAATCAACATATAGAATCTCAAATAATAATGAAAAATTTGTTTTTTTGAAGTCAGGAGCTTTTGGGACACCTGGATGGCTCAGTTGGTTAAGCCCCCAACGTTGGCTCAGGTCATGATCTCGTGGTTCTTGGGTTCAAGCCCCGTGTAGGGCTCTGTGCTGACAGCTGGGAGCCTGGAGCCTGCTTTGGATTCTGTGTCTCCTTCTCTGCCCCTCCCCCACTCACACATACTCTCTCTCTCTCTCTGTCTCTCTCTGTCTCTCTCTCTCAAACATAAATAAACATTAGAAAAAATAAAGAATGGCAGGTAAAAGATGCTAAATGAATTTCAAATCCCACCCTCCTCCTTGGATAGTGTGACAGATTGACTTTTCCTAAGATGGCCATGACATCTCCCATCCCTCAGGCTCTTCAGCAATGTGACCTTGCCACTCCCCCATCAAAGACAAAGTCTCATTGCTCTTCCTTTGAAACTGGGCTGGCCTTTGGGACTCACTTGCAAGGAACAGGATTTACTGGAAGAGATACTATATGATCTGAGGCTGGGCCAGAAAAGGCCGAGCAATGTCTGCCTTGATCTCTTGTTTACCGGATGTTCCATCTCAGAGGGCTTTTTCTGAGGCCCAGGGGCCATGCTGGGGTAAGACTGGGCCACGTGGAGAGACGATCTGCAGGCATGCTAGTCAGCAGCCCTAGCTGAGCTCAGGCATCAGTTATGTGAGTGAAGAAGATTCCAGATGAGTCCAGCCCCCAACGATTGAGTCACTCTCAACCCACTTGAGTCTTCAAGCAGAGACCCAGGATGCCTCGGAGCAGAGACAAGCCTTCCCCAGTGTGCTCTGCTCAAAATCCTGACCTACAGACTCCGTGGCCATGAGAACGTGGTCACTATTTTTATGTCACTATTTTTATTTTAGGTTTGGAGAGTGCTTCGTTATATAGCAGTAGATAGTTAGAACAAATGGGTTCTGAGAAAGAACTACTTTTCAATGAATAATATTATTTTCGAATAGTGTCTGTGGTGAGATTCCAGTATTCTTGGACACAGGTCTTTCTGTTAACTCGGAAACTGAGAGAACATGTAGTTACTAATTGCTTTCTGAATTCAAATCACAGGGTTTGGGGAGCTCATCCCTGACTGAAATACTTCTCCACATTTCTAAAATGATGGGTCTACTTTCTTGAAGAATATTTTATTACTTATGGAGAGGATTACTTCTCTTCATCCAGATTTAGTGCAAATGGAAATGTTGGAAAGAAGTGATTTGTTTGATACTCATATCATACATCTGTGAGATACATTTTATTTATTTATTTGTTTAAAAAATTTTTTTTTAGTGTTTATTTTTGAGACAGAGAGAGACAGAGCATGAACAGGGGAGGGTCAGAGAGAGAGGGAGACACAGAGTCTGAAGCAGGCTCCAGGCTCCGAGCTGTCAGCACAGAGCCCGACGCGGGGCTCGAACCCACAAACAGTGAGATCATGACCTGAGCCGAAGTCAGAAGCTCAACTGACTGAGCCACCCAGGAGCCCCTTATTTATTTGTTTTTTAATGTTTATTTATTTTCAGAGAGAGAGAGAAAGTGGGGGAGGGGCAGACAGAGAAAGAGAGAGAGAGAGAGGGAGGGAGAGAATTTCAAGCAGACTCCATGCTGTTAGCGCAGGGCCTGACGCGGGGCTCAGTCTTGTGAACTGTGAGAACATGACCTGAGCTGAAATCAAGAGTCGGGCACTTAATCAAATGAGTCACCCAGGTATCCTGAGACACAATATTTTAGTAATTAATCAGTGGGAGAGAATACCTTGGCATATCCAGAGACACTGGCTACCTCAAACATGATGTGTTTTGTGACTTTTAATTACCAGTTATCATTTGTAGGAATAGTTTGCTTCTATGAGGAGGAGTTGGACAAAAACACATCATCACACTGTATGATTCTCCCCCACTTTAGTTATTTGTCCCATCGTACCACTTGTTAACAATTAGGCCATATACGGTTCTTAGATTGGCAACTTGAAAATTATCTAAGGAAGATACTCTTTTTAATTATGTAACTGAGAAGCACTTTTTTTTCTTTTTTTTTTTTGCTATTTTTCTATCTTGCGGTAATGGAGAAATCATTAAAAATTGGAACACAGTTCCTTTCAATTTAGAGGGGGAATAAGAGGCTGCGTTAATATCCAAAACATTTCCTTTTTAGACTGTAGTCTTGACAGGCGAGATAATGAAATCTGAGTCTCTGTGGTAGTAAAATAGGTGACATGGAGGGAAAACAAAGAGGTTCAACAAATGGTTAATTCACGGCTGCCAATTCCGTCTCAGCCAGGACTGAGTACAGGTCCTAAGAAAGTGAGGGGACTGTGGGTAAAGAAAGGGAAAGAGTGGCACTGGAGGGGACACAATGTATGCCAGGCTGATGTTGCCCCTCTTGAAAGCCCAGTGCTGCTCATCCTAGACCAGGAGGAAAGGAAAAAAAAACTCCAATATTGCCTATCTGGAATCCGAGAATTCTGGCAGTGAGAGCCTATTGCCTGCACAGAAGTCCTGCTTCCCGATCCCCAACTTTCTGATTCTTTGCAACGCTGCCGGGACAAAAGGATTAGATGGGCAAGAGGAAAGCACAAGTGGCCATAGATCCCAGATCCAGGAAGTCTTTCCAGGTCTCAGACTTCCTGGCCTCATTCTGGTCGCTTCCTGTCCCAATCCTCAGATTTCTCTGTCACTTCCTGTCAGGCTCTTTGCTCGGCCGCTAATAATACGCTTTTGTACGAACCTCTCAGATTTTACCTAAGTTGCCTAACTGCAAATTTTTTTAAAAGATGGATATATGGGGCACCTGGGTGGTTCAGGAGGTTAAGCATCTGACTCTTGATTTTGGCTCAGGTCACGATCTCACGGTTCATGAGTTCAAGCCCTGCATTGGGCTGGGCTCTGCCCTGCAAGCGTGGAGTCCGCTTGGGATTCTCTCTCTCTTTCTCTCTCTGCCCCTCCCCATGAGTGCACGTGCGCACTCTCTCTTCCTCAACATAAATAAATGAACTTTAAAAAAAAAAAAAAGAGATGGCTATGGAAAGTTACTTCCTCAATTGTCCCTTCTATGCCTTGTTCAGGTAGTTCATTAAACTCTGTCAGCTTTTTTTGAATGAAGGGTGTTCCCTGAGGCAAGAAAAGTTCAGTCAACTTAGGATTTTGGCCCTTCCACCATGAAAGCAAGTTGGAATATATTTATACTTCTCTATGTTCTTTTGGGGATATGTGCGCATAGTAAAAATAATCAAAAACCAAATCAAATATCCTCAGGAATGTTTTTTTAATAAAAAATTAAAAGTCTTCCTTTAACATTAAATTTGGATTTCTTTTGAGGAGATAATACACGCCTAAGTATTGGTATGTGAGAGCGCGTGTTTGCAGTTACTTTTGTTCCATTAAACATTTCTTTCTGAGCTTGCTTGTCAGTTCAGTCACCAAGCTTCACTAAGCTTTGCTAATTTTGTGAAATTTGGAATAGTGTTTTGCCACGTTAGAGATAATCCCTGAAAGCTTCCTTCTTGCAGATGGCAATAAATCATTCTCTCCACTAAAAGCCTCGATGTCATTTGAAATTTATTACACAGAGTAGGTAGTGGACTTAAAAGCCATTTCACGTGTCTTATTACTTCAATCATCTAATTTATGGGTTTCAGCCACCATTGCAGTTGGAAAAAGTATTTTCCTTCCCCTGATCAATATGAGTATGGTTTTGCATTCATTCCCACTAACCCTCTTTGCCCGATTTCACCCACTATCTCTCTTGGATTTTATGGCTTCTGCGGCCATTGTTCAGTTTCCATTATTCAAGGTAAGGCAGGTCTAAAATGGAAAGGAAGTGCCAACAAGGCGATGTAGATTGACTAAGCTTTACCAGCTCTTAGCTGCACTTGTCAAAAGATATCTTAGTTATTATTAGTTGAGCAAGCTGCCCTAGGGAAGAGGAAGCTGTCAAAAACTCCTGTGTTTAATATGTACCTCTCTGGCTTCGTGGAGAGAAAAATAGGAAGAAAGCCGATTAAACACTGATGAGGTAAGCCTCAGTAACACACTTAACACAAAGAATGATAAGGAATTGCTACTCTTTATTTTGCCATATTGGAGACAGATCTCTTTTCCTTCCGCAATAAATAATCTCTATTCCCATACGCCAGGCATTGTCATCCCTGTGATGAAAGATAGTATTAGTGGATTAATAAAATGAAGAGGGATATAGAACAGCGTGAGTCCCTGTAACAGCCTGAGGTCCCATACCTAAAATATCCCATGTGGGCGTAACAATCATTGAACTACTGCAGTGTCCAGACTTCGCCCTGGTCTTTGATCACCACCGGGATGGTGGTACAAGTTAACTGCTATATTCTTTGAGTTCAATGTCAGAAAAATAAGATGTGGTCTCAAATATTCCTATCCTGGGCTGCCCTGAGTACATCCAGACCTTATTGACCTTACCTTTTCCATCCATTCAGTCTTATGGGAAAATTCAAAATGTATTCAAAGCCTAGCCCATGCACAATACTGAAAGACAACTACACTTTCCTCTGTAATTCTCAGCCCTGGGACATGAACATGCTTGTGTTTTGTAGCCCAATACTCCCTTCTTTGTTGCTCTTTCCTCTCATCCCCAATGGGTCTTACCTGGGCGCCCACCGTCCCCTATTCTCCTGTAACCAAAGTGTTGATGGCCTTCAGAACAGCTCTTTCTCCTTCATTTCTTGCTTTGCTGAGAGAGCAAACTCCTACAATAGATGCTGAAAATGCCTTGTACTTGTATTCTCATCTCCGTTGCATCTGTGACATGGACACAAGATACATTTCCTGGTAAGAGGGACTGGAGGGGATGTCTACTAAGAGCTCTTGGAAAATGTTTTACCTAATAGAGTAGACATCAGGGAAGAAATACCTTCCTTCCTCTCTGGATATTGTCATGTGAGCCTGTGGCAGCCGGGACTGCTGTGGCAGCTTGCTAACATGTAGAAAGGGCAAAGTCAGAAAATCACAGCACCTGGGTCCCTGGTAGAGAGCTGCCTTGTACCTGGAACATGTTGTGTACGAAAAGCAACGTGTGTTTACAGAGGCAGGTGGTATTTAGCAGTTTGGCAAATTGTCTGGAATTTCTAGCGCTGAGATGCACACACCCTGGTCTCTACATTTAGAGAGGTACGGTTCCTTCTTAGTGGTTCTTGTTCCCTTGGAGTGAAGTCGACTCCTCAGTTTAGGTGGAGAGGTTAAGGCAGAAGTTTCATGGTTCAGATCCATCTGGAAGTTTGCTCATTAAAGACAAGACTCACAGTCTTTAGATGTAGGAAGCTCTACTTCTTCTGTTTTTTCCTTTTCTTACATTGTTGGGTGAATTCTCGCCCCCAATTTAAGGAATACATGATTCCACAATTGTTTGAAGTATTATAAAGTACAGACAAATGCTTTTTTCTTAAAGTGAACATTGGAAACTAAACATTGCATAATAACATAGTAAAGCTGCGGGCTGGTTCACTTATGAATAATGCAAACATTCTAGATAAACTATAAACAAATTGAATCCAACAACATATTAAGAGAAAAAGCACCTTGACCACACAGTATCCACACCAGTAACTTAAGAATGGTTTAATATTTTGAGGTATTTAAAATTATTCTCATACTTTAAACTGGAAGAGAAAAATCATGTAAAGCATTCCTAGTCGTGCCAAAAAAAAAAGTCATTGAACAACGTTTTGTACTATTCTGCATAAAATAGGAACAATGAACATGATGTATAAATAGATAAGTGGAGATCCTGATAATAATCCAGTGTAATAAGAAACTGTCATGAGTTAAAGAGAAGAAAGATAAAACTTGAACTTTTTGGAGAAGGATGCATGCTATATGTGAAAGTTAACCATTTTACAACCAGAAGATAGATTTGCGTTTCAATTCTCCCACCTGCAATCTGTAGTAAGACCCTACATCACTTCACCCTTGGATTTCAGACATTTCATCTGAAAAATGAGGCTCGTGATGGCTGCCATAGAAGGATTAATGTGATTAAAAAATATATCTAATTTATACTGGGTTTGCATAAATGGGTGTTTAAAAAATATATTACCTATTCTGGAGTTTTAGCCACTCAAACATATTGAAAAAAAAAAGGCAGGGGGAGGGATTGGAATTTGAACATATACTTAGCTGAAGTCAATAAATGTGTAACATGTCTTGCAAATAATCCAGTCCCATGAGTACATTCTCCTTCTGATAATTCCAGATAAGGTCTTCAGGGATAAAAGTTTCAAAAACTTTGTTGGATACGTACTTTTTGTCACTTGTTTCCAGCTGAAAGAAGATACACGAACTTGGAGAATGTGCTGCAATCTGTTGATGTGGGGTCCATGTCATTGCCCAGACGATAGAACACATTCAGCTCCCTGGATGATCATCTATGGAGCCCCTTCCCCTTCCTTTGGTTTCACTGGCCTCTGCCTCTCCAGTCAAGCGCTCATAATTTATGGAAGATTGGAGAAGCAGTTAATTTTTTTTTCCTTCCTCCCACAACTCTCTTCTGAAACTGCAAATTGATTTCCATAACATAGCTCCACAATTTTTCTGAGACTGTGATTCTATTTACCCAGAGTGCAGCATGGAGAGGAAGGAGGAATGCAGATCACTCCATCCAGGGGTCTATGTTGAGTTTAGACACGTTCATATTTTCATGAAAGCAAATCATGTGTTTTGTATTTCCATAGTTTTAATTTCGTTTTGTTCGGATACTTTATCACATCAATAAGCATGATCTCTTTTACGAGCCAATAGTGATCCAAGAAATTGGACATCTGAGGATCTTTGGGTCTAAAAAATGTCTTCATTTTAAGGAAGATATTTAGTAAATTTCTCCAACAAAATTTTATAATGTCTGAATATAGTAAAATGAAATAAATGACCACATTCTACTCTAATTCCTTAACAATATCCCCTAAATTCTCCTTGGTAATTTATAGTTTTTATCTCGTTGTTCATCCCATCATGTAAAGAGTAGGTCTTGCAAAGTTGGCAAAACACAGTCTCTTGGCAAGCCATGAAATATAAACTGTGGCCACCAACCATCACTTTTGAGCATAATACATTTTTTTTTCTTTTTGTTCTTGGTGCCTCATCCGCGACATGTGAATTGAATTCAGCTTTTCTGTATTTAGATCAAACTTCTCATATTTCTTCTCATAGGCACATTGGCCATAGATATTCTTGTATGCTAAAATTATTTAACATTTCTTCTTGCTAAAACTCTCAAGCAGACCACATCCAGGGGTCTATTAATAGAAACAAATCCATTATATCAAAATATCTTTTCCTGATGATAAATAAGAGGAAATTTAGGGAATGCATAAAAAGAGAAGAAAACAGCAATTGCCTGTGGTTTCACTATTCAGAGGTAACTACTCTTGAAAGGTGTTTCATTTTTTTCCCCACCTTTTATGCAATGGACATGTTTAGGGTATACGAATATCTCTATCTACACATCTATACTTTCTATTTATGTCGGAAAGTGTGAGAAGAGGGCCTCTCTTGGCTTTTCTCAAACAGTAAATCTTAGCTTGCCGTGTGTTTCATGAATTCACCGACAAACACTAGCTTTCTGTCATACCTTCACTATTTTTTTGAGTAATTCATTTTGCTAATATTTTATTCAGGGGTCCGAAAGTCATAGGAATCTTCCTAACAACTAATCTCTAAATCTCCTCTACGTTATTAGCTCATTTATGTAATTCTTTTAGGAAAATAGGAGACGTTCAGACTCCCAGTATTACATACTGGCTGCCTAAGGAAGCACACACTGTCTTCACATATGGGTAGACAAATATTTTACCTGATTCTTTGGCATCAAAACCTCATAAACGTAAGAGCTGGATCTCACCGATGATCAAGTTTAATGTTCCCATTTTACAGATAAAATTACTCTGGGAAAAGTCTATTTCTTTTTTTTTTTCTTCAAGCTTTTATTTAAATTCTAGTTAGTTCACGTATATGGTATAATTTCGGACTCAACTCCAAAGCATAAGTTACAGTGAAAAAATGGTTGCTAAATCTTCTCTTTTATGGGGTTGGAAGAACTCTGCGAGGATGCATTGATCAAGAGGTTTATCTGATCTCCAAGGGGCTTCCTTTCTTTTTTTTTTTTATTTATGTTTACTTATTTATTTTGAGAGAGAGACAGTGGGGGGGTGGGTGGAGAGAGAGAATCCCAAGCAGGCTCCCCTCCATTAATGCAGAGCCCGATGTGGGGCCCAAAACCACAAATCATGAGATCATGACCTGAGCTGAAATCAAGATTCGGATGCTTAACCAACTGAGCCACCCAGGTGCCCCTCCAAGGGACTTTCTTAAATGCCATGTTCATTTGTGCTGCCATTTAGCCCTGTCTCCTGTCTGGTTGCTTGACTGCAGTTTATGGGGATACTGAGTTAGGAACAGAGTGGATGGGAACAGAGATGCAGGGAAGGGTTAGTCCTGAAGTCTACCCATGAAGAAAAGACCAGTTGCCGTAGTACAAACTGAGAGTCCTTTATTATCCTGCGTTGGGTCTCTTGGTAGTATGACAATATGTTTGCACAGCGTATTTAAAAAATCCCTGAAGTAGATAACAAAACATTTTAATGAAACATTCCTTAAGGTGGAACAAATATTTGGGAGCCACCATCACTTTATTTGGAACAAGAAGATAATAAGGATTTAATTAAAAATTCCTTAAGAAGATACCAACTTTTGAGTGCTTCTCCTCAGTAGTCAGATTTCATTTATGTTGAAAAAAATGTGCTTTCTGTGTGAGAGCTAATTATTATCTTAAATATTCCTAGCATCATTAATAAAATATCATTTTAATATTCTGTAGTTTATACATAAACATTCAAAATATTATTAGATATTTCCCCAGGGCAGAAGCAAGTTTGTATTCAGCTGCTTAAGACTTTCATGAACCTATGACTAAAAGAAAAATTCCCACCACAGTTTGACCTACTTTTCTTTTCCAAAAAGGACTACCTATGTTGGGTGACTTAGACACATTTCCTTCCAGAGTAGCTAGACTGTCTTAGCTTGTTTGTTCAATACTCTCAGTGATGGTGGTATTAACAACAATAACACTTAAAAACTCCCCTATTTGGGAATTTATGAAAATTTATGTTAAAATTCTGTACAAACGGTATGTAGTAAAAAGCTTGCCTAAAAATATTAATCTTGCAAACAGGCTTTTAAATGCCATCTTCTTTCTGCCGAAGCACTTTGGACCCTGGAAGCATGGTATTTAGCATGATATATTGTAAACATATGTTTACCTGTTTTTCTCCTCCATTGGACTGACCTACTCGAGGACCTGAAAAACCTTTTATTCATCTTTTTGTCCTGATGTCTTAGTACAGTGCCCAACACAAAGTACACATTCAATATGCATTGATTGACTTGAAATAAATGAGTATTTTTAAGCACTTGGGAAATAACCATTTGTATATATAAAACACCATAATTGAGTGAGCAGAAACTAACCCTCATAAGCTGGTGCTTTGATATGTTAATGTAAGACAATTCTTACCTATTCATCACAAAAGAGAGGATTCAGTATCAGACAGATCTGGCATCTACTTCGGCGTCTATTAGCTGAGTAGCTGGACAAATTAGCAAACCACTATAAACCTTAGTTTTTTCATATATGAAATGTAGTTATTAATTGTACCCTACTGATTTGTAAGGATCAAGTGAATTAATGTGTGCAAAGTGTTTAGCATCATATCTGCCACATAATAAGCTTTCAATAAATGTTTTTACCTGGACATTCTACTTGCATATCCAAGTTAATTCATTTACAATTTTTTTCTTTTAACATTTTTTTGGGCAAATGGCTAGTAATTAGAATATTCATATGTCACATTGTTAGAAATACTCTTTATATGGGGATTCTCCAGGTTCTAGATAAACTTCATATGTATACCCATATATATGTATATGTGTCTATATATATGTATATGTATGTATACATACGTATGTATGTATATATATGTATATATATATTTGTATATACAAATATACACATATATATTTCTGTATGGGGCTGTATTGTATTTATGATTATATTTGATGTTTCCTTTTTTTAAGTTTTTTTTTTTTTTTGGTTTGTTTATTTAAGTAATCTCTGCACCCAATGTGGGGCTCGAACTCACTACCCTGAGATCAAGAGTCACTCTTTGAACTGAGCCAGCCAGGTGCTCCTTGATGTTTTCTCATGTAAGACTGTGACTACTGTGCTCTTTTGACAAGTTGCATAAAATTGCACAAAATATTTGTTTCCGTATTTTCTTTTCTTTTCTCTTATAGTGTGAATTTTTAAAAGTATACCTTTAAATCATCTGATACTCGTTTTGTGCATGCTGAAATGTCCGGCTGATGGAAGGCTGTGCGTTACTTTGTCAGTCTTGTACCTGCTTACGACGTCATACAAGGAGGTTCGTCACCCAGCAGTCACATTGCCATAGAAGAATGCCTGATACTTTAAGTCATCAAAGGTATACTCGTCGTTGAATGGTTGAATTTTCTTAAGGAATTAATGGAAACGAGATTTCCAGGCTGATAACAATTGTGATGCCAAATCACAAGTTAGTGCCCCCCTCCCAAATCTTATTAAGTAGACATTTCAGTAAGAACCAAATTGAATCATTTTCCTTCAGGTTTTTTTTTTTTTTTCCTATTTAAATTGATAGTCTCTCTTTTATATAAATGTGATCCTCTTGATCATAAGAAAGGACACAATTTCTTCCAGTCTGAATTGATGCTTTTGGAGAATTTCTCCTTTAATATGTCTGCTTTAAAAGCAACTTCTGGGGAATCACTGGAATCTACTCTTGAAATGATTATAGCCCTGATGCTAACTTACAAATTAAAAAAATAAATAAGTAAATAATAATAAAAAACTAAAGTAAATAAAATAAAAAATAAATAAGTAAATAAAATAAATAAAACAAAAAATGGTGAATTTTATGTTATGTGAATTTCACCTCAGTAAGATTTTTTAATCTTAAAATAAAATAAAATAAAATAAAATAAAATAAAATAAAAACAACTTCTCTGGACGCCTAGAGATTCAGTCGGTTGAGCCTCTGACTTCGGCTCAGGTCACGATCTCGTGGTTCAGGAGTTCAAGCACCCTGTTGGGCTCTGTGCTGACAGCTCAAAGCCTGGAACCTGCTTCAGATTCTGTGTCTCCCTCTCTCTCTGCCCCTTCCCCACTCACGTTCTCTCACTCACAAATAAACATTAAAAAAAATTAAAAAATACTTCTGTTTTTATACCACCAACTCATGGTTATCCCAGAAAATAGAACAAAACTTCACACAGATTATTGAAAAATCACAGTTCGTCAACGAGACTTCCGTTTTAACCAATGTATGCCATGAGCATTGCTAACAAAGCTGAAAAAGATTTGCATTTTTTTTCTTTGCTTTGGAAATAGGGCCAAAACTCCATACAAAAGTCTAAAATGAAGCAAAGCTCTCAGACAGCTCCCAACCTGGGATCAACCTCTGTGTAACTTCACAGCGGCTGAACCAGAGTTTTCAATGTGGAGATTTAGATGGATAAGCTTGGAAATCTTTATAGAATTCAACCTTCCAAATAGAAAGTTGGAGTTACAGCAGATCTCAAACTTCATTTCCTGTGAGCAAAAGAATACATTTTTCTCCTAGGGACAGAGTGCACTAGGAATTTATGCAGGGGACAGGCAAGGGTCTAAGAATGACAAATGGTATTTCTTAAATCCTCAAGAGACTATTGCAGAATCATGCGGCCCAAAGGAGCCTTCCGTGTGTCTTCTGATTTTCAGGAAAACATATTTTTTAAGCCACTGCAGGAGAGGTGACATTTCATTTTCTCCATAAAAGACTCTCTTGGAAGGTTATTTTATAGTTTCTTTCTCAGAACCATTCCAAAGAGGTTTTTCTTAGTCCAGACAGGACTCATATCTCTTATGAAAGATGGAGAGAGGGTGGGCTGGGTTATTCAGGGCTTGAGGAACGTGTAAGAGAGTAATTTAAAGTTTTTCCTTTTATCACTGGAGTTCCATCTATCTCCTTCTAAAGTTACAGAGCCAAAGCTGAAGGGTGATTTTCAGGTAGTCCAGGGGATATGAAACATACCATTGCCTGCTTTGAAATTGTTTTCCTGGTGCCTGTGTATCTTCCCACTGTGCGTGTGCTTATTAGTTGCACGCGAATGCTTGTAGTGATGGAAAATGCCCAGCAAGCGTGACATCAGCTCTTGACCTGCAAGCCATCATTAACACATCAAGCCACTTTTTCTCTCTGAGCTCAGGAGCCCGAATCAAGCAGCTATTACAAATCAGTCAGCACTGTCATAGTGGATAAAATCTGATCATCCCGGCCCTAGATTTCAATCAGCCACATACTCTTGTCAGGGACCAGAAGGCTAAGGATTTCAATCCAGCATGGACCTCAGAATCTAGACGAAAGCCCTGAGTGATCTTCCTCAACTTTCCACGCATTAGTAATAATGCCCGGGTAATAATAAGTATTGATATATTTATTCTTGGACATCCTTTGCAGTCTACAATTGTACAAAAAGGCTAAGACATTGGGTCAAGAAAATAGCATCTTTTGTGGATAAAGGTAATTACAGGGACAACTATAGATGTGCTATCCAATCGAACTCTCTGTGATGACCACATGATTCTGTGCTGTCCGGCCACATGTAGCTCTTGAGCACTTGAAATGTGGTTAGTACAACTGAGGAACTGAGTTCTTAATTTTAGAGAATTTAAATTTAAATAGCCTCATATTGCTAGTGACTCTACTCTAGTATTGGACGGGGAATTTCTATAGAATGCTTCCATGGAACGTATCCCACGATCTGATCTAAAATATTCTGATTGGGGCACCTGGGGGGCTCAGCGGGTTAAGCGACTGATTTCAGCTCAGGTCATGATCTCACAGCTCGTGAGTTCTAGCCCCACGTCGGGCTGTGTGCTGACAGCTCAGAGCCTGGAGCCTGCTTCCGATTCTGTGTCTCCCTGTCTCTCTGTCCCTCCCCTGCTCATGCTCTGTCTGTCTCTCTCTCTCTCTCTCAAAACTAAATAAACAGTAAAAAAATAAAGTAAAATATTCTGATTAAAGTATGTTTCCTTTTCTGATAGAAGCCTTCTTAAAATGTAGGTTACAAAAAAAATAATCATAAAACCTGGAATTGTATGCTTTGAAAGTGTTTGGAAATGGGTGATATATATATATATATATTTTTTTAATCATGAAATACAAAAGTTGTGGGCTAGTTCCTAAGAAATGATTCATGTGAATTTGTTAAAAAAAAGAGAGAGAGAGACATGATATTTCCAAATGTATTCTGCTTATTATAAAGGTATATGCAGTCTCCTTATAAGCTGTGAGAACATACGATTTGCAGCAGAAACTCTTCCGTATTTTTGTTCTTATATCATCTGGTACATGGTAAGCATTCATTTTTTATTTTTAAAAGAATGAATAGAATTTATCAGGCTCTCTCCCCCACAGAAGGTATCTCTCCCAATCTGCTAAGGAACAGTGAGAGATTAAACAGGAAAGGAAAGAATGGTTCTGTAACAACTCATCATTTTCTTGTTGCCAAACTGCCCGCTGGATGATCCGCTCCCTGCAGGAATTCAAAAGAAATTGAAGCACAAACTTTGACCAGCAGCATTTCTTGCCATACATACAACCTTTGCCCCAGGAGTAACATCAAGCTGTAGCCAGTTAATTTGTGCTTTGTTATCAGGTTGTCCCTGTGCTGAACAGAAATTCCAAGCAGCTAGGCTTTAACTGAAAACGAACTAAGGGGAGGGGATGCCTGAGAAAAACATAATGTGGGATGATTAAACAGAAAATGTTGCTTGTAGTTTTCTTCACCAGGAAGAACGGCTCTGCAATTCATCTCCTTGAAGAGGTGAACTCTTAATGAGCAAATGATTAGCATGAATCCTAGACTAGACCTAACGTGTTCTGGACCAAATTAACACAGGCTTGGAACCCTCTCCTACTGAGGCAGAAATCCAGGTTCCTGTCTAACAGCAGAGGGGTTATGGAACGTTCTCAGCGTAGGTGCCTCCAGCCCTCCATGGACGGAGACTGGATAGGCTTGCAAGTCTGTTCAGGACTGAGTCCTGTTCGTGATTATTGAGCAACACATTGATTCTCAACTCCGTCTATTAAGTCATCTCCAGAACTTGTTTGTTTATATCATGCTTATAGTCTGACCTAAAACTTCAGACACTTAGTATCCAGCTAAAAAAATATTCCTAGGCTGTTTGCATGTCTCTAGGATCATGTGATGACAAAAATCTGTAATAATACATAGCTTTCAAAAAAGTCAGATTTATGGCAAAGAATTCATGTTGATGATGGGTGAATAGCTTGAATTTCTTAGAAAGTTTTTCTACCTTCTGAATGGTACACCTGGTGTCAGATACAAACTAATATGTCAGATACAAACTAATATGAAATGTGAAATGGTAAAATCTGCCTTTTTATCAAGGTGTGGATGCAGGTTAGGGAGACCTTATGCCATCAACATTTTCTAAGGAGGTTGCATAATATAATTGGGTATTTCTAAGGGCAGATGGCTGAGAGGCTCAGCATTTCAGATTGCTTTAATGACTGGTAATGTGTCATAGATAATGAAGATGATTTCAGCACTGCCTAGTAGTGGTATAATTTAGGGCACAGACTCACAATTGGACAAAAATCCTGAAATAGGCTCACGGTCAGTTCAAATAAAAAATCGCGGACTTTCACACGGTCATGTAATGTCTTGTCTCCAATTTTAACATCAGGGATTCCTAAATTTTTGCTTACCTCTATGTTTTAGATGACACTGTAAGCGGTTGGTGTCCCGATGCCATCTGGCACATAAGAGCGAACGTGGATCCATTACCATATGGTGTAATGCTCGCAGAACAAAGAATAGTTTCATTTCTTCGTAACTTGCTGACGCAAGTAAAGACAAGGCTGACGTTTTGGAAAGTTCTTCATACTGGTGAGTCTGATATTGGGGGATGACCCTCTAAGTCCTGGGGATAGTCCTCAGGAAGATTTGAGCACCCACTCTTTTGTGGGGGAGAGTAAGATCACTGCATCTTTATATCTGTTATTTTCGTTGATGGTTGTATTCATTTTCTCTTGCTGCAAAAATTCCCACAAACTCAGTGACGTAAAACAATATTCATTTGATTGTTTGTTTCTCATCTCCACGGGTCCTGTGGGTCAGAAGCCTGGACACAGCTGGTTCCAGTGCAGCCAGCTGTGGCTCAGCTGGTTTCTCTACTTAGGATCCCACAGGACTGAAATCAAGGTGATGGGAGGGCTGCATTCCTTTTTGAAGGCTCTGGGGAAGAATCTGTCCAAGCACATTTGGGTTGTGGGTGGAATTCTGCTGCCTCAGTATTTGAGAGCTGCTGGCTGGCTGTCAGCCAGGGGCAGCCCTTAGCATCTAGAAATCTCTCTTCCGCTATTGTGCATGGTCCCTTCACATCTCAGAACCACAGTGGCGGCATGTCAAGTCCTTCTCACACTTGGGATCTCTCTGATCTTTCTTTCTACTGAATCTCTCTGACTCTAGCTAGGGAAAGCTCTCTGTGCTGTAAGGGCTCATGTGATAAGGCTGGATCCACCTGGACAATTCAGGTCTACCTGTCTGTCTGCCTTCTGTCTACCTTAAGGTTCTTAACGTTAACCTATCTGCAAGTCCTTTTGCCATGTAAGGTAACACATTCTGTGTTCTAGGGATTGGGGCGTGGTCATTGGGAAGCCATTATTCTGGCCACCACCGCAATGATCAGGATCAATAGTTTATATTAATCGTAGCTTTAAAAGTTTACTTTTACCTCTCACAGTCTCTCTCTCACTCTGTCTTTCATTTAGAAACCTGGAGTTAAACCTGGAAAAAAAAAAAAGCAAGAGCTTTTCTGTATCGTTCTATAAGTTTATTCTTTTACAATTTCCTCATCAACACAATTTAGGCATTTGTTATTAAATCTGGAATCTGAGAATCAAGCTCCCTGTGAAATAACAAACAATTCAAGGCCAAGAAAATTATAAATTTAATGAGATTAAATAAGAATGCCACTGGATATGGAAACAATTCCTGTATTATAGCCATTGTTACAGTTATTAGTGTTTTAAAAACTACAAATTTAGTAAAGGTTGCCATATTTGCAAGCACAACCAGGAGTTAATTATCTATAGGCATGAAATTTGGGTGCTGATTAAATTCCTATTCATAGTTTATTTCAGTGTCCATAGAACCTCACTTCTAGAAATGAGTATAGGGCCAGGTTAAGCGTATTTACGGTGATACAACCTTGCTTGGAAGGATACCAGTGACATTGGGACACTGGGATGCTGGCATTTTGTTTTTTTCAAGCTATGCTTTGTGCTAATTAGTGTGCGCAGGCTTTCTACTTCTCTTTGGTAATTTATATTTTTCTAGAAAACTGTCCCTATCATACAAGTTTTCAAGATTCTTGGTAATTTTGAAATGTTCTGTTACAACTTAAAGGATTAAAACTATCTTTTTGTTGTTGTTTTTAAGTGTTTATTTATTTATTTTTGAGAGAGACAGCATAAGCCCGGGAGGACAGAGAGAGATGGAGACAGAGAATCTGAAGCAGGCTCCAGGCTCCGAGCTGTCAGCTCAGAGCCCCTGGGCGCGGCTCAAACCCAGGAACTGTGAGATCATGACCTGAGCCGAAGTCGGATGCTTAACTGACTGAGCCACCCAGGCACCCCCAAAATTAAAAATATCTTGATTTGAGGCACCCTGGACAGCTCAGTTGGTTAAGTTGGTTAAGAGCCAACTTTTTATCTTGGCTCAGGTCTTGATCTCAGTGCTCATGAGATAGAGCCCTGTATGAGGCTCTGCACTAACAGTTACAGAGCCTGCTTGGAATTAATTCTCTCTCTCTCCCTCTCTCTCTCCCCCTCCTCCACTAGTGTTAGCTTTCTCTCTCTCTCTCTCAAAATAAATAAATACGCTTAAAAAAATATTTTGATTTGTAGAGACATTTATTTACTTGTGTTTCATTTTGAACTTATTTATTGTTGTTCTTATTACCACTTCATGTTCTTTTCTTTAACATATTCACAAAAGTATTTCATTAGTATTTTAAGTGATGCACGGGTTTGATTTAATTCATTCTTTTTTTTTTTTTTTTTTTTGGTATGCTTATTATCATTTCAGGGTTTTATCTTTACTTCTTACCATTGCTTTACTTGGGTTCATTTTGTTATTCCTTTTGTAGTATATTCTGTAGAAATATCAATTTATTTAATCTGTAGTGTTTTTAAGAAGTTATTTTATGTGTGTAAATTCTCCTCCAAGGGCCATATACAGCCTTTATCCCACCGGCTTTGATATAGAGTATTTTTTCACATTATTAAATATTATGCAATTTTCATTTTGTTTTCCTGCTCAACTCATTAATTACTGACACACGGGAAAAATCTTAGGGATATGGAGTTAGGAGGGAAGAGGTTGTTTTCTTTTTGTTTTTTCTTTTTTTTTTTTAACGTTTATTTATTTTCGAGACAGAGAGAGACAGAACATGAACGGGGGAGGGGCAGAGAGAGGGAGACACAGAATCTGAAACGGGCTCCAGGCTCTGAGCTGTCAGCACAGAGCCCGACGCGGGGCTCGAACTCACGGACCACGAGATCAGGACCTGAGCCAAAGTCCGCCGCTTAACCGAGTGAGCCACCCAGGCGCCCCAGAGGTTGTTTTCCTGTTGATTTCTAGTTTTATTTTGTGTAATGTAGCCATCTTGGTACTAATAGTGTGGAATTTGTTGAGACTTCCTTTGTGTCTAGAGCAGTCTTTGTGAATGGTCTTTGTGTATCTGAGAAGAATGTACATTCCCTGTTTCTAGGGATGCAAAGTTCTATTACAAATCTGTTACAGCAAATTTGTTCATTATTTTGTTCAAATCTTCTACATCCTTGCTTTTTTTGGCTACTCGATCTGTCAGTATATGACAGATATGCACTATGATTATGGATTTGTCTGTTTCTCCTTGGGTTTCTATCAGGTTTTGCTTTATATATATGTCTTAAGCTTTATTTGGGTTCATTCCAGTTCAAAAATTTCTATCATTATTACATTTTTCCATTTATTGATATATAAGATGTCTCTCTGTGTTCCTTGAATTCTGTTTTGTCAGATTTAATATCATTATACCTTCTCCTTTTTTTCAGTATTTGACTGGTTTGCACTTTTTTCCATTCCCTTGTTTTCAGTCTCCTGGATTCCTCTCTCCTTCAGCTATGTGCATTTTATAAAAGCCTCTTTTTGCCTACTATTTTATATTCTGAGATTCTCTCAGAATGCACATTTACTACAGTTATTAAGATCTTTAGTCTTATGTCTGGTGTCTTTTTTCCTGTGTTTTCAATGTATAGGAACAGCTTAGAGCTATTTCAGGTTGGGTTCGAGACCACCACAATAAAGCAAATATTGCAATAAAATGAGTTAAATGAATTTTTTGGTTTCCCAGTGTGTATAGAAGTTATATTTACTCTATACGGTAGTGTATTAGGTGTGAAATAACATTATGTCTGAAAAACCAATGTAGGTAGCTTAATTTAAAAAGACTTTATTGCTGGGGCGCCTGGGTTGCTCAGTTGGGTAGGCGTCCAACTCTTCGTTTTGGCTCCAGTCATGAGGATGCTGCGTGTTAGCACTTCACCCACAGTAGAACTTCTTTGAGAATTGGAGTCCATTCTCTCAAACCCTGCCGCTGCTTGATCAACAAAGTTTATGTGATATTCGACATCCCTTGTTGTCATTTCAACAGTCTTCACAGCGTTTTCCCCAGAAGGAGATTCCATCTCAAGAAGCCACTTTCTTCTCACCTTCAGAAAGCACCCTCCTCACCCATTAAAGTTTCATCATGAGGTTGTGGTAATTCAGGCTCATCTTGAGGCTCCACTTCTGGCTGTTTCCATTACACGCGAAGTTCTTTCCTCCCCTGGAGTCATGGACCCCTCAAAGTTATCCATGCAGGTTGGAATCAACTGCTTCCAAAGTCCTGTTCATGTTGATATTTTGACCTCTTCCTATGAATCATGAATGTTCTTCATGGCATCTAGAATAGTGAATCCTTTCCTTCAGAAGATTTTTAATTTACTTCATTAAGATCCACCAAAGGAATTACTATCTGTAGCAGCCTTATAAAATGTATTTCTTCAATAAGAAGATTTGAAAGTCAAAATGACCCCTTGGTCCTTGGACTGCAGAATGGATATTGTGTTAGCAGACATGAAAATAATATTTATCTCACCGTCCATCTCCACCAGCTCTGGGTAACCAAGTGCGTTGTCAACGAAAAGTAATATTTTGAATGGGATCATTTTTTTCTGAGCATTAGATGATTACAGTGGGCTTAAGATATTCAGGAAACCAGCTCGTAAGCAGATTTGCTGTCATCCAAGCTTTGTTGTTCCTTTTCTAGAGCACAGGCAGAGTGGATTTTAGCATCATTCTTAAGGGCCTTATGATTTTTGGAATGGTGAATGAGCATTGGCTTCAACTTCAAGTCAGCAGCGGCATTAGCCCTAACAAGAGAGTCAGCCTGTCCTTTGAGGCCAGGCATTGACTTCTCTCTAGCTCTGAAAGTCTTGGATGGCATCTTCTTCTAATAAAAGGCTGTCTTGTCTATATTGAAAATCTTATGGTAACCACCTTCGTTAACTGTCTTAGCTAGATCTTCTGGATAACTTGCTGCAGCATCTACATCAGCGTTCGATGATTTACTTTACACTTTGCTGATAGGAGGATGGCTTCTTTCCTTAAACTTCCTGAACCAACCTCCCCTAGCTTCAGACTTTCCTCCTGCGGCTTCCTCACCTCTCTCAGCATTCACAGAACTGAAGAGAGTTAGGGCCTTACTTTGGATGAGGCTTTGGCTTAAGGAAATGTTGGGGCTGGTTTGATCTTCTGTCCAGACCACTCAAAGTTTCTCCCTATCAGCAAAAAGCCTGTTTCCCTTTCTTATCATTTGTGTGTTCACGGGCGTAGCACTTTTCACTTCCGTCAAGAAGTTTTCTTTGTGTTCATGACATGGCTGACTGGTTGGTGCAAGAGGCCCCGCTCTCAGTCTGTCTCAGCTTTCAACACGCCTTCCTCACTGAGCTTAATCATTTCTAGCTTTCGATTTCAAGTGAAAGATGTGTGATTCTTCTTTCATTTGAACACGTAGAGCCCACTGTTGGATGATTAATTGGCCTAGTTTCAATACTGTCGTGTCTCAGAGAATAGGGAAGGGAGAGAGAATGGGAGAATGGTCGGTCAGTGGAGCAGTCAGAACACACGCATTTATCAATCAATTTTGCCATCTTACGTGGGTACGGTTCGTGGTGCCCCAGAACAATTACAAGAGTAACGTGAAAGATCAAAGCCGCTGATCATAAATCACCACAACAGATATAATAAGGAACAAGTTTGCCATGTTGCAAGAATCACCAAAACCTGACACAGAGACATGAAGTGAGAAAACGCTATTGGAAAAATGGCGCTGACAGACTGGCCAGATCCAAGGTTGCCACAAACCTTCAACTTGTAAAGCAAAACAAAACGAAACAAAACACTGCAGCATCTGTAGAGTACAATAAAATGAGGTATGCCTGTAGTGTGCTTTGTCATTGTTTCCTTTTCTTCTCCATTGTGTTTTTGTTGAATTGTTCAAGATTTCTTTGTTCTACTTTTTCCTGTATTGGTTTAAAGCCATACTTTCAATTTTCATCCTCCTATTTTTACGTGTACATTTTTTAAATGTTTATTTATTTTTGAGAGAGAGAGAAAGAGAAAGGATCTGCAGTGGGTTCTGCACTGAGAGCAGAGAGCCTGATGTGGGGCTCGAACTCATGAACCCGGAGATCATGACCTGAGCGGGAAGTTGGACGCTCAACTGACTGAACCACCCAGGCGCCCCTTCACCTGTACATTTTTAACAAACATAAATAAACGTGAGCATTTCGAATAAAGTCTGGTTACTTTCTCACCCTCTTAAGGATGTTAAAATTGTTAGAATGTTTTTACTCTGGATTCCCCTCGCTAACCACCACCCCCCTCAAAACGACAAAAACAGAAACCCACCATAGCCCATGCTATCATCTGGAATTTTAATGTCAACTAATTATTCAAATAGTTTTATTATTATTATTATTTGTTCAACTTACTACTCATATATTGTTTACCAGTACATTTTTTAAAAATCTATGTTGTTCCCTTTTGTGTTTACTTCTTTTCTTGTTGGAAGAGTTTATTTCTGTGAGAGTCTACGGATGGCACAATTTCTAAGTGCTTAAACATATTAAAATACCTTCATTTAACTTTTACTCTTGAAGTTTTATTGTGCCTTGAATTCTAGGCTCAAAGTTATTTTCTACCAGGACCTAGAAATATTTTTCCACTGCTTTCTTACATTCTGTGGTACTGAGAAGCAGTCTGATGCCAGTCTCATTCTTATTTTTGAAGATAATCTTTCTTTTCTCTCTGGCGGATTTTGTGATTTTTTTCCTCCTCTTTATAGTTGTGTTTGTGCTTATGGCACTTTGAGTGAGACTTCATATTTGTTTTCCTTCCTGGCCCTTAGTGAGCACTGTCAGCCTAAAGGCTCATGTTTTTTTCCTACTAGTTCTGGGAAATAATTGGCTATTATTTTTTTCCGAGCATTGCCTATCTTTCATGCTGTCTCCTATTTGCTTCTAGAAAGATAATTATACGAATATCAAGTTTAGGGGGTTTTCTATTATTAATGTTCTAAATTTTCTTATGGCTTTTAATCTTTTTCCCCCCTCTTTCGTGCTACATTTAAAATACTTCTTCAGTCCAATCTTACAAGTGACTGATTTACTCTACAGCTGGGAGGACCATGCCCTGAGGTTTTATTTTAAGGATTTGGGTACACCGAATTGGGTTCATTTTAATCCTTGGTTCATGAACACTTTAACAGCATTGCTCTAGCCAATATTTTTTTTAATTAATTTAAACAATAATACAGTGGACATGTGTGAATATGCCACCAAGGTAAGTTGTTAACAGAAACTTACGCAATAACTTACATATGCCCCTATGTTCCCTTTTTGTCTCTGTTCCTCTAACCCAACTGTCATAGGTTTTGTGTTTTTCATTTGGTTTTTAAGAATTTTTATAACACGCAGGGATATATGCCTAAAGTAAATGGTTTACTTTTGCCTATTTGTGTATCTTATTCAAATGGTACTTGTGTACGAAATCTTCTGGAACTTTCTTTTTGTTCATTAAGATTCTGAGATTTGTCCATTTTGGTGATATGAAGTCTGTAGTTTCTGTCAGTCATAATCTGTTATTTCTTGTTCATACTTACTGATGTTCCTAGTAGTGGTTTTGGTAATTTTGTTTGTGAGTTAATTATTTGATCTGAACTGGGGTGAGTCCTTTAGGACTAACACATTGATTCAATCCAGTGTGATTCTCTTTTTCCTTAAACCTGGTTTCGGTCCATTTGGTAGTTTTTATTGTTGTTCTCGTCAGCTTTATCCATTAATTTCTAACTGCCCCGTTTTTCTTTCCTCTTACTCTTTTTGGATTGAAATTTTTTTAACTTTTATTTCTTCCTCAATTTTTTCTCTCATTCAAAATTACACATTCTATTTTTTTTTAATTAAAAAAAATTCTTTTTTTTTTTGAGAGAGACAGAGCGCGAGTGGGGCAGGGGCAGAAAGAGAGGGAGACACAGAATCTGAAGCGGGCTCCAGGCTCTGAGCTGTCAGCACAGAGCCCGACGCGGGGCTCAAACCCACAAACTGTGAGGTCATGACCTGAATTGAATTCAAACACTTAACTGACTGAGCCACCCAGGCGCCCGTATACATTCTATTTTTAATCGCTTACTGGTAATTGAACTTTACGGTGCATATTTAACAGTAAAATGTAAAGCTAAACAATACCTTTATCTATATCCTAAATGATACATGAAATTTAGAACACTCTGCATCTGATTGTCTTCCCTCAGACTTACCTATTAGACCTTTTCATTATACTACTTCCTCTCTGGCTCCATGATACTTCGGCACTTTTCTGCTTCTAGCTAATTTCCTCAACTCTGGCCTCGGCTCCTGTGTTCCTATCCTGACTCCTGAGTTCTCCCGACTCAGATGCTAGCCTCAGAATCCCCCAGCCCCTGTTGGCCAGGCTGTGCACATGCTTCTTTCTCTGAGGGCTTCCTGAGAATGCTCCCAACTTTTCTGGGGCCAACTATACCTCCAGTCCCCCCATAGCAATGTTGATTTCTGATCCATTGATTGTAAATCTTTTATTTCAAAGATGATTCCACTCACATCTAAGACATCTAGTTAGTTCTTATAAAAACTTGCTCTTATTTCATAACCACTACTCTTGTTTGATAACCTACTGTTGGGACACCTGGGTGGCTTAGTCAGTTGAGCGTCTAACTTTTGATTTCCACTCAGGTCATGATCCCAGGGTCGTGGGATCCAGCCCTGCATCGGGCTCTGCACTGGGTGAGGAGCTTGCTTATGATTCTCTCTCTCTTTCCTTCTGCTTCTGCCCTGCCCCCGGCTCGCTTGTGCATGCACACACACACTCTCTCTCTCTAAAAAAAAAAAAAATAAATAAATAACCTTCTGTTAATTTTTCACATGTGCAATTATCTAATGTATTCTTTCCTCTGAAAATTGGTTGTTTACGTCTTACTGTATATAAGAAATGCTTCTAGGTGCTAGAGAATATAGCAGTAAATAAATTCTCTGCCTTCATGAAGCAAATATTGTAGTGAATGAAAATAATGGCTAACCTTCATAGCAGGCTTCGTATGTGTCAGACCCTAGTCAAAGTTATATTTTCCACATTCTGTAAAAAAAACAAAAAGCTATGTCTATCTTTACTTACCATCTCCCTGGATACAAAATATACATATTAAAAAAATTCCTTTTGGGCTGCTCCATTATTTCTAGTCTTTCCATTTTAAAGTCTTCCATAAGTAGACCTTGTTTTCTTTACTTCGTGTGTGACATTTCTAGATGTTTGGTTGATGTTTTGCTGCTGTGTTTTTATTCTCTAAGAATGACTTCTGCCCTGTCTGTTATGGATTATGATAACCTCCTTATGATAACCTCCTTATAAGACCTCCTTGTAGCAACATTAACCCAAATCTTGAGAAGTTCAAGGTTTTTTTTTTGTTTGTTTCTTTTAATGTTTATTTTTGACAGAGAGAGAGAGAGAGACAGAGCATGAGCAGGCGAGGGGCAGAGAGAGGGGGAGACACAGAATCCCAAGCAGGCTCCAGGCTCTGAGCTGTCAGCACAGAGCCTGACCCGGGGCTTGAACCCATGAACTGTGAGATCGTGACCTGAGTTGAAGTCAGGCGCTTAACAGACTGAGCCACCCAGGCACCCCGAGAGGTTCGAGTTTTATGTGATTCTTAATTAAAGATCAAGTTTTAAATAACTAGATGGAATGTTACATAAAATCTGCCCTGCAAACACACACACACACACACACACACACACACGTATTTACGCATATACAACAATAAATCTTTCTTTCTTTCTCTTTCTTTCTTTCTTCTCTTCTCTTTTCTTTTTTCTTTTTTTTTTTTTAGCAATAGAGTCTTTTGAAAGCATTGGTCTCTTTTTACCACTGTGGCTTCCTGTTTGTTTCCTATTTTGAGGTGTGTCTTTCTAATCCAAGGAGATACTCTTCTTTGGTTTTCAAGAATAAATATTTATTTAATCATGTTCTTCACTTTATGAGTTTTGTGAGAAAGGAGGAGATTCTATGCTATGCTCGACCGGCAGGTTAAGTCCAGTGTAGATATTCTGTGTCATTTTAGATCCCCTGAGAAAAATTTGCCTGTGTGTTATTAATAGTTTTTTTTTTTTTTTTTAATTAGAAGTCCCCCTCCACCTTTTTGGCACGCATTGACATCGGTTTACTAAAGCAGTTTCTTGTGTTGTTATAAGTAATAAGGTACAGTTTAGTAAGTAAAGCCACCAGAACGCTTCATAATTAATTTTATATTTGAAGAGGAATCATAGCTGACGAAATTTCAAGATGGCTGTGTGCTGAGTCACGACTGCGACCGTGTCACCACTCTCCACTATCAAGTCTTTGCAGCACAAATATCACTGTTCCTGCTTGGTTTTCGGTTCTGTTTATGTTATTTAAACCCTTGAACATCGACCCCGGTGTCATCGTAAAACGGACTTCACATCATCCTGTGGCTCCTCAAACATTTTTCGTGTCAAGCGAGCAGGAGGTGATCAAAATAATCTCATCACAGCTACCATTTGAGCCCAATTAAATGCCAGAAGCATAGAGAATGCCGATTCAAGGACCTCTATGCCAATTATTTTGTGATAGAATGAAGTCCACCCAGCACGGGCTTCGTCTGAAGTCGGGTGAATACCAGCAAATTCTTCACCGGAGCCCTAAACACATTTTCATTTCCCTCACACAGATAATGGAAAATGTCCGGACCCCCGGGGAGCACCACTTGTTATCTTCTGCTCCTTCTTTACCTGAAGACGCCTTTCCATGAATTTCTGCTCTGAATAGGAACCTCCAGTTCACTAAGTAGCCACCTCGTAGCCGCGCATTATTCCAACTGTGCAGGCAACAGCTGTGAACAAGAGAAATGCGTTTCATCACAGAGCTTATGGAGCTCAATATGTTAGTTCTGTTTATTCAAAAGACCACCTGTGTTTCTGGGGAAATTGGAGACGTTCCAAAGGAGAATGAAGACACAACAGACAGTAATGAAACCTTCGGAGTTGTAAGGCGAGGCACCGTAGCTTTGGGTTAAAAACAATGTGACAGTCCTGCGGGAAGCTCGATTTCTAATATCTATAGCAGAGCATTGTGTTGGTTTTTGGGTTTTTTGGTTAGAATATTAATTAGCAAGTAGATGGCTGAAATTCCCAGCTCCCGTTTCTCACCTACAGAAAGGATACCAAGTCATGGCTATCACCGGAGGAAGAAAGTTACATTGGTACATGAGAGGAAGTGCTCCTAGTGGTCCATCTTTGAAAGCGATGCTTTTTCATGTTTCCGTTAACATTGGCGGAGGTTGTTTTATTGACCCTCAACTTGATATTTGTGTTCTTGTCTCTCTTGTATAGATAATTCCTATGTCTCCTTCAAGTTGTGGAGGGAAATTGAGTTACATCGGGGCTCTTCAGCAAACTTTTCCCATCAATAATTTTGTTGTCACCATGATGGTTTCTGACGTAAGAGGAGAACACCAGAGAGAAAGGTCGAGCAGTGAATGAATGGATAAATAATGCACTGAGATCCCTGGTGTTATAATACAAGCTGCTGCAGACTGGAAAGGGCAGACTTTGCCTGACAGGATGTCTGAATTGAATAGCCTCAGGATAAGAAAAATGCCAGTAGCTCCTTCTTCCTCCTTTCGGGTTGTGTCCGGGATGAGACTGTTTGAAAGATACCCTTCCAGGGGCGCCCGGGGGGCCGAGTAGGTTAAGCCTCCGACTTCAGCTCAGGTCTTGACCTCACGGTTCATGAGTTCGAGCCCCACGTCGGGCTCTGTGCTGACAGCTCAGAGCCTGGAACCTGCTATGGATTCTGTGTCTCCCACTCTCCTGCCCCTCCCTTGCTCTCTCTCTATCTCTCTCAAAAATAAACATTAAAAAAAATTAAAAAAAAAAAAGAAAGATACCCTGCCATAATCCCACAGAGATGCTCTGGGCGAATCTTGCCTTTATTGTCGGTGGATCTTTCTCCAACTTTCTCCTGCCCCACTCAGAGTTCTACAGCGATGCTGAGGGCGTGCCTGCACCCCTGCACCCCCATGCCTGCACCCCTGCACCCCCGCGCATCTACTCGAGCCTGGTGTTGTACTAACTTTTTTCGGGTTGTTTGTTTACATGAACTCTAAGTGCAACGTAGAATCCCCAGAGAAGCTTCACGTTACTTTACATTCGAAAAAACGGCTACCTGGGACTGAGGTGATTTACAAGTTTCTTGTTTTGAGCACTTCCAGAACACTCTCGGTCTGGTTTTCCTAGCACTGTTATGAAAGCATCGATCTGTTGTAGGGAGGAGAAAACTTTCCAGATAACGGGCCATGCTCTCTGCTCAAGTTCTTTTTTTCTTTCCTTGCACATCCTCTACAGCATTTCTTGCAGAACTCATGAACCTTTTGTTGTTGTTGTTGTTGTTCTAAAATGAGGTTTGGTGAAGGTTCAGGTGGTGAAAGGAGGTATTAGATGTACATGTGTGTTCTTCCAGGCTCCTTCTTGCCGAAAGCCGGCAGAACATCGAAGAAAACAGAATATAGCCTCGGCGGAATATGGTAGTGGAAGGCAGAGGTCAGACGCACACAGGATTAGAGCGCAGTGCAGAAAAGAAGTGTGAAACATGCACGGCGGCAAGCCGGAGCTCTCGGTTTCTGCAATGTGTTATACGTATGTGTACATACACATGTATTTTCTTCTCTGGCTTCCCTCCTACACTTGCACTTGCAGTGTGAAATGCTCGATGGTGCCAGAGACACGCTGCCACACAATGAGTATTTGTGTTGATTGCGTTCTGTGCTGGGTCAGCTGAGCTTTCCACTTGTGACTAGTTAACTGGTAGCGAAAAGCAAATGCCCGGACTTGCCTGGGAGAAATTTCCCAATCGTTCCTCTTGCCATGGGTCTGCCTGAGCGCGGGTCTGTAAGGCGAGATCTGGGCTGGGAAGGCAGCCCCCATTCCAAGGTCCCACCACGGAAGCCCCTCTCAGACGAGCATCCGGCACCTGTTTCAGGAAATCAAATGCCCTTCGTTATTTTCTCCCTCTTCTGTCTTCACTAGTGTGACCGCGTGAGTTACTGAAAAATTAATTGGGGTCCTATCCTTTTTGCTGCCCTATACCCTTTCACAAATAGAATGAGAAGATAACTTCGTTCTCCCTTTTAAGCAAAAGTAACACAAGCCGTGCGACTCCAAGGGTGGTCTGGGGACCAGTAGTAGCATTAGCACCCCCTTGGAGCCTGTTAGAAATGTATATTCTTTGGCCCTACCTCAGGCCTGCTGAATCAGAGTCCCTGAGGTGGGGCCCAGCAATCTGTGCTCTGGTAAATTCTCCGGGTGAGTTTTGGGCACCCAAAGTTTGAGAAGGAGTGGGGAGAGAGGAGACGAACTTTGGGTTTTGAGCTCATTCAAGTGTATCTTCCTGGATTATTCCCAGGGAGAGGAGGCCACTTGGCAACTGGCGCCCATTTGCACGGAATGCCCCGCCCCCCCCCGTAGGTGGCAGAGCCTTTGAGGAGATGCTCTGGGGATGCCTGGAGACTGATCACCAAATGTGTGGCCTTGAGAGTGGCAGTGAAGACCCTGGCTTATGAGTTTGGCTTGGAAAGTACAGACGCTGCCACCAGAGCCATCCAAATATTTGTATGCCATGTGAGCATGGGCAATGAGCATCTCGGGGGAGGGGACCATCAATAATAGAAGGCCAGAGGTCCTTCTCCAGGGTTCCTGGACTGTGTCAGCCCAGGGCTCTCAGATAATCCCAGGAAAGTAGGGACATCAGTTGGGATTTTCTTCCAATTTTGGCTCATATGGAACAAACACAATTTAGCTCAGTTTCAAAAACTAATAAAACATACACTTGAGCCTACCATAGAAACCATTCATAGACTCAACAGTAGGAAGAATCCTATTTGAGAAGGCAGGATTCTCAGCAGCGTCCAGTATGGGAATGTCTCCCTCCCTCCCTGTTTTTGGTAAAAATAGGCATCCTTATATCTGGCATCCTTTCTGAACTACCCCATAGGAAGTGTTTAGTAAATTCTTTCTGGTTAAACTAGCTGGCAAAAGGGAAAACGTGTATTGCTTTTATTTGTTTCTATATGAAAATTGTCTTTTGAAAGCACTTGTGGAGGATAAAAGAAAATGAAAGCAGCATGGCTGATTGGTTTAAGGTTGACCTGTAGAAACCCCTGTGTGCTGTCGTGGAAAGAAGGCAGGGCTGGGAGACTTGGCTTTGATTCCCTGTTCTGCCGCTCACTAGCTATGTGACCTCAGGTAGGGCTATTTTATTTTTCTATGGTTTGGTTTCATCATAATCTTGTAAGGCTTCGTTTTATCAAGATTCATATAGCTCACTCTTTGTCATCATAGAGGTTTCTTTCTGCTTAGACATCACCTGCTGAGAACTTCCATTTGCTTTACAGTTCATTTTGTTCTATTATTTTTGAGAGATAGAGCATGAGTGAGCAAGGGGCAGAGGGAGAGAAAGAGAATTCCATGCAGGCCCCACACTGTCAGCGTAGATGCCAAAGCAGGACTGGAGGTCACTCCAAGCGAGGCTGGAGCTCACCCAACGTGGGGCTCGAACTCACAAACCATGAGATCACGACCTGAGCCAAAGTCAGATCCTTAACCGATTGAGCCACCCAGGTGCCCCTGACCTCCACATTTAAAATGTCCGCTATTCCCAGCGCCATTGTATCATCTTGTTCCGCTCGATTTCCTTCTTGGCACTCACCTGGATATTGTGTTGTTTATTTATACAATGGCTTGCTTGCAGCCTGTTTCCCTCCTAGAAAGTAAGCTCCATGAGATCAGGAACTTTACACATCTTGTTCATCCATGACCGGAAGAGTGCTTGGCAACAGTAGGCAGGCCTACATATTTGTTGAATGAATGAATGAATGAATGATCTGTAAAATGGTTATAACAACACAGACCTTCTGATAGTTTTGTGGCAATTAGGTCACCTAATCTAGGTGGACGTACACATGTGTCACTGCAGAGGTCGCCCGGCAGTACGGTTAAGAACTTTGGCTTTGGAGTTAGAAAGACCCGGGTTTGATCCCTGGTTCTGCTATGGACCAGTAACAGTAACCCGGGTCAAGCAGCTTGACTCCTGTTGGCCTGCGTCTTGTCTGCAAAACAGACTAGGAGCACTTCCTCAGGGGCCTGATCTGAGCATTAAAATAAAACAGTGTAGATGAAAGCTTAGGAAGTAGTAGCTGGCTGAGTGAGTGAGTGAGTGTGAATGGAACTCAGGAAAGTACTTTGACAAAGGCCCAAGCCTGTAGCAACACAAAATGTTATTATTCATATGATTAAGAATAAGCCCCAAAGAGCTTTTTTGTATGAGGTCTTCATGCCTGTCTCCTGCTGGCAGGAAACATACCCAGCAAGGGTCCGAAGAGGTGTCACGGCATGTACTGGGAAGCATGGCCGGACACACCTTTCCCAGCGTCATTTTCCTGGGTGAACGTTGACTGCAACCCAGCTCACATGGGGAGAAAAGAACAACCTCAGACTTGACATGAGTGCGTGTCAAGCGACCTCTATCCTGGTTCTGGTCCTGTCACTAACAAGCTTTGTAATTCTGGCAAGGAATAACCTCGAGATGCCAGGTTATTTATCTTCAAAATGAGAATGCCCAGGGTTGGATGATCTTGAAAGCTTTTCTCAGTTGTGAGCACGCCATGGACTTACTTACTTTCTTACAGCTTATCTATAAGGATTTTTGATTTCCTGAACCCCATTCTAACCATGACATGGACAATCACGAGTTAGCACCTCCCCTAAAAACACCGGTGCATCTCAGGTCTTCATGCCCTATGCCATGACTTTTATTAAGATCTCTTATGGAGGCGGGGGGTGGGGGTGCGCCTGGGTGGCTCAGTCAGTTGAGCGTCTGACTTCGGCTCAGGTCATGATCTCACGGTTTGTGAGTTCGAGCCCCACGTCGGGCCCTGTGCTGACAGCTCAGAGCCTGGAGCCTGCTTCGGATTCTGTGTCTCCCTCTCTCTCTGCTTGTCCCCTGCTCACACTCTGACTCTTTCTAAAAAATAAACTAAAAAAAAGAAGATGTCTTATGGAGGGGTGCCTGGGTGGCTCAGTCAACTGAGCATAGAACTCTCGATTTTGGCTCAGGTCATGGTCTCCTGGTTCATAGGATTGAGCTCCACATCCAGCCCCACATTGGGCTCTGTACTGACAGCACAGAGCCTGCTTGCAATTCTCTCCTTTCCTCTCTCTATGCCCTACCCTAGCTTGTGCACACACGTGCACATGGTCTCTCTCTAAATAAATAACTTTTTTCAAAAAGATGTCTTGTTGAAATTGTACATTGTCAGTATTGAAGCTACCATAATTCAGTTTCCAGTTTTACTAATACTGGGAGGATGCTGAAATATTGACATTTGTGAAAAGGACAAAGAAGGGTTGTCCTTTTTCTTTTGATAAATGAAGGTTAATTTTATTCCATTTTAATAATTTTAAAGGATATATAAAAATATATATTAAAAATTTTAATATATATAATTCATAAAATATAAATATCAAATGTTTATATTGTAGGAATATTATAAATTTTTAAGTAAATTTATAAATACATTTATATATAAATATATAACTAAAATGTATAAATATGTAAAACGTATATATGTGTGTGTGTGTATATATATATATATATATATATATTCTGTAAAAGGAATGATAAGAACTAGGAAGTAAGAGCGAGGGGCACCTGCCCAAATGGACTTAGCATCAACCCGTAAGTCAGTTTCCAATGTTTCAGTACTATCTGAATGGAATGAAATGAAGTTAAAAGAGTGCATAGAACATGTCTTATAACATAAGTTTTTGAAAAGGAGAAACTTTGAAAGGATCTCTCTAAGCTCCCCATCTGCCTGACTGTTGTCAACTCAGAAGTGCTCTGCCCGAAAGGCTTCCTGGCCGACCATTAGCTCTTCTGGCAACGGATGGAGAAATCCTATGGAGTCCAGGGCGCACTGAGGCTTCTGGAACCGGCCTCTGGCCCTCCTAAGCTGCAAGTCTCAGCTCCTGGTTTGGCTGATGCCCTCCTCTGAGAGGGCTTAAACCAGGTTTTACTCTTAAGCCCATAACAATACCAAGACTCTCCATGGCTTCGTGGAAACAGATTAGTTACTTTCTTGAAGCGATTTTCTCTTCCGGTCATCCGGTTCTACAATTGCCTGAATCACATAAATCGGTACCCAGAACACAATCCCAATTTATGTATACAAGCCTATCTCTTCGCCTGCATCGGAATTTCTTGTATTTCGTTTTGTCTTTCCGTTCACGTCAAAAGTTACTATATTTTATTTTTACCCCCTACCACCAGAACCTTCTGTTTAGGATCGTAAGGGGTTGAGGAGGGGGGAAACTCTTGAAAAGTAGGTTGATGAAGTGATTGTATCTGTAAAGAGCCAGCATAATGTTCCGTGTTGCGTGGGTACCCAATGTTAATGTGTACTGATGGGCGCCAAGGTGATCGAGGTCTTTTTAAAAAATGAGATAGGAGACTCAACAGAGCATTTTAATGCAGTCTCATCTCTCACTCATGCTCAATTATTAGGACTACATTCACTACTGTTTTTAAAAATGTGCATGCAAATGGCATCATTAGTCTATAATTAATGCTGCTTGTCCTCGGGAGCTCTGGTATGGCCTCTGGGTGATGTGAAGGACACTGTCTGTGTTGGCTGCCCTGTGTTCTCGCTACTGTTATTTACTGTGTGCGGAGAGCACGGGCATTACGTGGGCTTCTGTTCCCTGTCATGCTTCAGTGCTCCCTTCCGGTGAGCAGGCAATAAAGTCAAATTTAAAGGAATCCTGCTCTTCCAAAGAGGTCAAAATAAGGGCTCAGAGAGCATTTTATACTTTCCTTGTGCATATCAGATGCCTTGCTAAGTGCCTTCCTGTATAGAATTGAATCAGGGTTGTTGTCCATTTGGGGGAAAAAGTGTCCATCCACAAACAAAGGCTCACACTTGTTAGCATATGATTTTGCATATGATTTGCATGTTAATGGTCTAATGTCAAAACATACAGTTATCTACCTGTCCCTGTTCCTTCCCCTTTATTGTCAAGATGGGCTGATTAGTCTTATTAAAATTAACTCTTGGGTTTCACCAGCCTCAATTGCAGCAAAATGAAAAGCTGCTACAATGACACGAGATGTTGTAAATTGTCCTGATTCTACTGGAAGATCTGTCATGTTGTTGGCAATAAGCTTAAGTGAAGAAGTCAGTTGCATGGATGAAATTTTCAGTTTGTGAGATGGGAGATTGATTGTTATTTATCTTGGTCTCCAAGCCCAGGAAGATTTTTCTTTCTCGTTGCCCTGAAGCTCCAAACAACAGCTATTTGAATGTTCTGTCACTTATCCCTTCCAAATGGATTTATTCTAAACAAACAAATAAACAAATAAGTCTGTGATCACATGTATCAGAGGGGCTCCTATTCTTATGCAAGTAAATATTTCAGATGCTTAGGAATAAAAGGAACAAAATGCAGTACATATCAGGTAGAAAATTTTAATGAAGAGCATATTTGTCCAAAGATGGCATCCCAGACATCATTTTGATGGGTGAAATGAAGGTTTGTTAGTGAAAGGTATTTTCCTCAAATTAGGAGCAGAGAGAGACGCTGCGTCTGGAAATACTTGCTAATAAGGGTGAGATGTTTGATTTCAGAGTCCAATTAATTCAGAAGTGATGTAGCTCTCTGGTCTAGTTAGATCTGGTACATACAACCACACACACACACACACACACACACACACGTGCACGCGTGCGCACGCTCCTCTCTGATAATTTAAAGAATTGTTCAGAGAAAATGGCAATGTTTGTGTACTATTGCTAAGAGATTTAAGGTTATTGTTAAGTATAAGTACTCTGCAGAAACACAAAGAGATGGAATGAAATCCCTGCCCTCAATTCAACTATGATCTAGCTGAGGTGACAAGTCAAATTTATATGAAAATGTAGCTAAATTCTACAGACCACAAATGCCTAAGAATCACAGGAGTGAAGTCATGGTGTTAGGGAAGTTCTTCATGAGTCTCAGGAGACAGCCAAGATGATTGTATTATCATTCATTTATCCATTTACTCAGCTAATATTTATTAAGGACCTAGGTATTAGGCACTAGGCCTGGTGCTGGTTATAAAGCAATGAGTGGGGCACATTTCCGATTTCCTGATTCAATGATAAGTAATAAATCCTTTAAATTGCATAGTATGGAAGGATTTATGGAACTCTTCTTGTGTTTGATATTTAACCCTATCATCGGCACAACCTTACGATGATAGTATTTGTTACCCCTATTTTTGATGAAAATACTTTCAGAGAGGGAAATGAGTGTTTCAAGTCTCACAGAAATCAGGCAGCTGAGGCAGACTTGAACTCTTGTCTTCTGGTTTCAGGCCCTCTACCAACTCGAAGCATACCAGACTAGAATAATCTAACTGGAGTGAAGGTTTCATGTATAGGAAAATTAGGAAAGGTATCTAGGGAATTTGCTAAGACTAAGACTGCACAAGCTCTTCAAGGGTAGGCCAAGAAATTTGACAACGGGAACCAGTAAAGTTTGAATGAAGAAATCTTAGTAAAGAGAGCAATACCTTAATTAAATGAAGTTTACGATGGAATGCAGAGTAGCACACGATGGGGAAACTGTTGGCAACAGATTAGCCACTATCCCACCACAAAGTGACAACCCAGTTTACCCCAACATTGATTAAGCAGAGCTGACTTTCTGGCTAGACGTTGCCAGAGAATGGGAAAAAGGGGCAGATATGAGAATGCTTATTACAAAATGATTGGCATATTGATGACTGCTTGGTTATGAAATTAGGGAAAAAAAGAAAGAATAAAGTTGGTGTCTACCATACACAAATATAAATTCAGAATGAATTAAAGACCCAAATATGGGACCTGAAACCATAAAAATCCTAGAAAAGAACAAAGACAGTAACTTCTTTGACATGAGTCTCAGCAACTTCTTTGTAGATATGTCTCCTAAGGCAAGGGAAACCAAAACAAAAATACAACTATTAGAACTATGTCAAGATAAAAAGTTTCTGGCCAGTGAAAGGAGCACTCGACAAAACTAAAAGGCAGCCTATGGAATGGGAGAAGATATTTTTGCAAATGACATATCTGATAAAGATCCAAAATGTCCAACATATATAAAGAACGTATAAAACTCACACCGAAAAAACCAAATAATCCAATTAAAAACTGGGCAGAGGACATGAACAGACATTTCTCCAAAGAAGTCTTCCAGATGGCCAACAGACCCATGAAATGATGCTCATGGTCACTCATCATCAGGGAAATACAAATCAAAACTACAATGAGATATCACCTCACACCTATCAGAACGGTTAAAGTCAGAAACACCAGAAATAATGAGTTGGCGAGGATGTGGAGAAAAAGGAACGCTCTTGCACTGTTGGTGGGAATGCCCGCTGGTGCAGCCACTGTGGAAGACGGTGCAGAGGTTCCTCAAAAAGTTAAAAATAGAACTACCTTATGATTCAACAATCACACCTCCGAGTATTTTCCCAGAGAATACAAAAACACTAAATCAAAGGGATACATGCACCCCTAAGTCTATAGCAGCAGTATTTACAATAGCCAAAATATGGAAGCAGCCCAAGTGTTCACTGATGGATAAATGGATAAAGGAGATCTGGTATAGATATACGATGGAATGTTGTTCAGCCATAATAAAGAATGAAAACTTGCCATTTGCAACAACATGGATGGAGCTAGAGAGTATAGTGCTAAGTGAAATAAGTCAGGCAGAGAAAGATAAATACCCTATGATCTCACGCATGTGGAATTTAAGACACAAAACAAGTAAAGGGGAAAATAACAAGAGAGAGAAATCAAGAAACAGGCTTTGTACTATAGAGAATAAACTGATGGTTACCAACGGGGAGGCAGGTGGGGGGCTGGGTGAAATAGGTCACGGGAACTAAGGAGTGCCCTTGTCATGAGGAGCACAGGGTGATGTACGCAAGTGTTGAATCCCTATAGTGTGCACCTTAGACTAATACTACGCTGTATGTTAACCACCTTAAATTAAAATAAAAACTTAAAAAAATAAAGTTGGTGTCCAGATTTGGAACTTGAAAAATTGAGAATCAGAGTTGTCCTGATTCCAATACAAGAAAAAAAAAAGAACAAAAAAACAGAAAAAGTAGGAACAATTGGGAAGAATCGTATCTCAGGGGAGATGATAAGTTTAGTTTTGGAGCGTGGAGAAGGACATGATATTGTAATAATCAATAGATAAGACACTGTCGTCAGCTGATGTTGAAGCCCGGGCTTCAGGGGAGAGGGTTAGAAATATGGATTTGAGAAACTTTTTCAGAGAGAACATCATTTCCACAGCGGCAACCTTGCTGTTAGGTGGGATCTATAGGAAACATGGAGGGTGACATGAGCAGAGGGCTGAGAACTGAACATTGTCCAAACAACCTGGCTTCTTGGTGACTAATTTTCCTTTTTTTGATCGATGCTCAATCTTTCAGAAGTGCCAACTTAGCTGTAGTTATGCCTCTGAGAGCTTCAGGCAGCTAGGGAATAGGATCTTGGATGGAGGGATCACTATACGCAGTAACATTTCTCCTGGGTCATCCTGGGCTTACCTCTGGACCAGAAGTGCTTTTTTGAAGAGCCAGGCGGTAGCATCAGACACGCCCTGATAATGTTAGATAGGATGCCTGTGGTCTAAAAAGAAATAAAGATTTGATCTTTGGCCCCAGCTCCTGTCACAGATATCCTAAATTGTTCGAAATCCCTTGAGTGATAACAGTGTTTATGTGTGCTGATGAGATGGCTCCTGGCTGGGACCCCTAGATAGCTTCTGGATGAGGACTGGTCACCAGAAAGGCCGAGCTGTGATTAGAAGTTTGCAAATTTTAGCCCCTTGTCCATCTCTGGGGAGAAGAGGAGAATTCAGTACCAATGGCCAATGAAGATTGAGTTCAATACCGATGGCCAATGATTTGATTAATCACGCTATGTAATGAAACCTCCATAAAAACTCCTGAACAGTAGGGTTTGAGAATCAGAGAATTAATTGGTGTTTTGTCAAGATACCATGTATGTTGTGTCTGGGGAGAGGGGAAAAACAAAACAAAACAAAACTTCTCTGTAGGCCTGGAGGGTGTGGAGTTGATAAATAACATTCATTAGTTCCAGGAATTCACCATTCTTGGCTCTCTGTCCTGACCCATGGAAGTGTTTATCTGGCTCTTGGACATGAATGTCACCTTCCTGGAGCCCTATGTCAACAATAAATGCAGAGAACTCACAGAGAATGGTGATGAGAACATTATCAAAAATCTCTGATAGTAGGTTCTAGTAAAATATGCGGTGGCAGAAACCCACTCTGAGGGTAAGGGATGAATCTCCAGTTTGAAGATATGGAGACCAGGGAGGCGATCACTTGTCTGAAAAGCACTGGCAGAAAAGACAGAAGCTACGTGGTCATGTGGTCTGTGGGCATCCTCAGCTTGGCGGACTGGTACTTGGGCATCCTCTGTGGGGAGTCCTGTAATCCCGCCTCAAGTATGTGATTGAGAGCAATATTGTAAGTTTTATTGCTATGAAATGACTTGATCCAGCATGGGAAATCAATCCCAATTAGGGATGGTAAGAGGTATGGAGGAAACCAGGAAGGTGTGCCAAGATTTTTAAAAAGAGTAAAAAAAAAAAAAAAAAAAAAAGAAATATTTATAAGCTTGTAACATGCCAAACTTCAATTTCAACCCACAGGATTTGTATGCATGTGGGGAGGACATGGGGATTGTCCAAATGAAACTGTTCATTTTACATGGAAGCTGAGGAGGCTTTTCTGGATCTCAGACCAGTTATCAGCAAGAGCAGGGACAGAGCCTTGGGACCTCAGTTCCCGACTCGTTTCCTCCCCACTGCTGTCCTGATTTTGTATGTGGCCACCAGGCTTTAGGCCTATTTTCTCACAAACTTGCCACCTTATGCTTTCCGTCATGGTGTTTCTTATGCTTTTCTACGCTTTGTCTCGCTTCTCTGTGTTACATGCTCTCCTTCCTTTGAGATGTATTATAAATGCCATCTCCCCCATGAAGACTTCCTTGAAGACCCTCGCTACCAGTCCTCTCCCCCGCTGAGCTCTTACAGAGCATTGACTCATCCTTGTATTGTCCTTATACGGACCACTCCAAATGTCTGGACAGTCTGTGGGCACTGTCGGAAGGAATATGCCCTATACACATTTACTCTATTCATAGGATCTATCACAACTTTCCATATGGTCTTTATTCCTCTCTCTCTCTCTCTCTCTCTCTGATGGAAGGGATATTTTTGATCTACTTGGCTTAAAGATTTTAACACCAGCAAACTAGAGGGAACGTTTTCCTCCCCTGTATTGTATCTTCCTGGACCACTGCCCACATAGATCTGTGTTATAAAAAGTTTAGTATCTTTGGGTAACGATAACAGGAAGTGAAGAGTAAATATCAGCAGTTTGAATTGAAGACTGAAGTTAATTTAAAACCTAATTCTCAGGGACTTCCTCGAGACAGAGGGTGTGACTTAAGTTAATATACTTCTCATAAAAGGCACTCCTGAAATGGAAAGGCTTTTGCTCCCGCATAACACACTTTATTGACTCTTCTGTGGGCTACATTCACAGAAAACTGGATTAGGACTGAAAAATTCAGAGGGCTTAATTCACGGGAGTGTTTCAATACTAGAAACAACCTTTTGTTGAGGAAGAACGTTATTGAACTCATGTGGTTTTAGGAGGCACCGACAAGGCTCTCTGCCCACCCAGCCCTCCATCCTGCAAAATACCATTTCTCAACTTGACTCTTAATAATACAAATGGGGGGTGCCTGGGTGACTCAGTCGGTTAAGCGTCCGACTTCGGCTCAGGTCATGATCTCGCAGTCCGTGAGTTCAGGCCCCACGTCAGGCTCTGTGCTGACAGCTCGGAGTCTGGAGCCTGCTTCGGATTCTGTGTCTCCCTCTCTCTGACCCTCCCCCATTCATGCTCTGTCTCTCTCTGTCTCAAAAATAAATAAACGTTAAAAAAATTAAAAAAAAAATACAAATGGTATTAAAAGTTGTAATCGTTTCAGAAGGCCTAAAACTTTACATGGAAAATCATACAGAAAACTTATACTTAATATCCACACGTGACTTAAGTTAAAGCTACTTTAAGATAAAAGGTAGAAGGGGAGCCTGGGCGACTTAGTCGGCTGAGCCTCCGACGTTGGCTCAGGTCATGCTCTCGTGGTCCATGAGTTCAAGCCTCGCGTCGGGCTCTGTGCTGACAGCTCAGAGCCTGGAGCCTGCTTTGGATTCTGTGTCTCCCCCTCTCTCTCTGCAAATCCCCTGCTCACACTCTCTCTCTCTTTCTGTCTCTCTCTGTCTCTCTCAAAAATAAACATTAAAAAAATGAAAGCCTTTTAATTAAAAAAAAAAAAAGAAAAAGATAGAGGGTAGGAGGTCTGTGACTCTGAAAGGTGGTGGAGGAGGAAGAAGCATTATGTAAAGAAGATGGGATGGGTGAGCCCTGCCGAAAGCTCCAGAGAAAATTCAATGCGCTTGACGCCATTGCCCTGCTTAGTGAGATACGCCAAGGATGAGATAAGGATTCTCTGTCTCCAACTCTCACATGCCAGTTTCTTACAAAAAGCAAATACACGTGCTTCACAGAAACTGACGCTTTGTAAAACTGGGCCCAATTAATTTGCTCTGAAAGTGTTCCCCAATACAAGGTCCGGGTCTTGAGACTATAACCTGATTTTTATCCGTGTGAGTGAAAACATGTTTTCCAGTTCATAAAGTTAATTTCTGAATCGCTTAAGAGTGAGACACCAAGTAAACTCTTGAAGATCAAAGTAACAATGACTCCTTTTCTTATTTCCAGAGTCAGTAAAGGGTTTAAAGTCCTATAGATACCTAAGGACTCGAAAGGTAAGAAAGAAGTTCCATTGTCACATCTTACTCCACGCTGAATGGCGTCATTGAAATACTCTGCTAATGTGAGAGCTGTTTCGCAGTTCAGCCACCTCCAGATAGGAGTAGGAAGCAGGACAAAGGCCAGATACAGGAGGGCCACGTGGAAAGACACACAAAGCCACTCCAGGACTCTTAGTAATTTCAGCCATCTCTGTTCAGAAATTTTGTGACATGACAACGATCTTGACCAATGTTGTCTGTTTCTTCTTAAACACCCGTGAAGCTCGGATCCCTCTGGGAGTAGGGCCACGACATCTCCCTGACTTGACAAGCTCAAGGAGTGTTCTAGGCAGATTCCTCATATTAATGTTTTTGTAACAATTAAATTTAAAAAAAAAGATATAAAGTAGAGAAAACTCATTCTCAAAGGCAAGATTCGTTTCTTTTAAAAAAAATGTCCAAATTTCTCTCTCTCTTATTTCCTTTGCTTCCAGCCAGTGTTCTTGGTCATATTTTGAATAGCTGTTGCATAGATTTTTTTTTGCCAAAAAAAAAAAAAAAAAAAATCAGAACCACCTTTTTCTTTCTCTGAGCGGGCTTTGCACATTTCGTCTACTCCCTGGCACAGAACTGCTTTGAAGAGCATAGTGGTAGGACTTCCTCTCCTTCTTTGCCTGGTGGGTGCTTCAGCCCTTAAACCTGCCCCCCAGCCGAGCCTCCCGCTAAAGGAGTTATCCCCCCCCCCCAACCCCACCTCTTTCCTCCGTGGTTGACTACGATGGGAAAAAATAGGCGTACGAGGCATTTTGCATTCTCTGGATGTACCACACAGTAATTCTGCTGTCTGAAAACTCTGTAATGTCAATAATTGATGCACTTGAGAAGTGGTAATTAAATTAGTTAATTATGCTGGTAAAATTACATGCAATTATGTGACTGCAGGGTATGTTTAGTAAATTAGGCTTTCCCATACTTGCTACATATTGTGGTGCCAATTTTGTTCCTTGATGATTAGGTAGCTTTTGATACTTCTTAATTGATTTAATACCTGGATCTTCATTAGCCCTTGATTGCTATGCTATGTATGTCTGACATTTTTTCTCTCTGATATTTTACTGAGATCGTACATCAGGGGAAAATAACATGTACATGCTTGGGAACGATACATGTACATGTGTGAATATATTCACACGTTTTTCATTGAAAATGTTGAGATGTTGAAGTATCACCTCCCCCCATCGCCCTCCCACCTTCTGAGAAATAGCTAATCCTAAATGTTGACTCAGGTAGAATCTAGGAGCTTAACTCCTCGTGGACACTCTTAAAAACAAACAAGAAAGAAAAGGCAGGGTTGAATTATTTTGCTTCTGAAATATCAATACAAATAGTACTAAGCAGTAATAGAAGCAGAACACCAAAATTTTTAGGAAAGTTAATCATTTTCTGTCTTGACACAGAAGATTTAAATAAGATCCCCTATCCACGAGGAGTCAACTGGAAGTTTACAGATAATAGAAATTGCAAAGCTGTCGTTTGACCTTTAGAGGGTTATAGTCCATTACGGGCTTCTCACTTGTATTAGTTCATCTCGATGGAGGGACGAGAGTGAAGGGGACCATCAGTGCTGTGGGTGGAGCTCACGGACGGAGCTTCTTGGTTCAAGATTTCGAATGGCCAAGAGTGAAAAGGAAGTCTGGGAATTGCTTGGTTGACTCCCCGCACGCAGGTGAAGGAATGAAGATCCCACTGAATGCTTTGCCGGTGTTCTCGCAGTGAAGGAGGCCAGTGGTTGGGTCCAGAATTCAGGTCTTCTCCCCCTCTGGCCGGTTGTAATACACCATTTACGATCACTGCATGTTTCTATTTTTGTCAATTTCTTGTCCGTCACTCTACACCTTTGTGTTGCTTTTACTCAGACAGAGACTAGGCATTTTTTTCAGAAGAGCTCCTTCTTTAACCATAACCTGAGGGTCAGGAGACAACTTGAGTTATTTAGAAGAAAGCATATCGATTGTGATGATTTATCTGTATTGGGGAAGTAGAAATTTAGTCTCTCCTGTTTGCTTGTTTCTTAGGAAGTCGACACAACTGCCAGCATCTGTTGTATATCCCACCCATAATGTGCCAACGAGGCACCCCTAATGCAGAAGAAGTTTCTGGAGAGGGAAAGAGTCTTACTGGAGCTGGAAGGAACGGGAAGGTTTGCACATTACTGGGGGCTTCTGTCGTCCCTTTGAAGCTAGACAGATGGGCAGACACAAAGCCCATGCTGGTGCTAAGTAAGATTCCATGATTATGTAGAAAACTTCATTTCTGAAATAGATAAGCAGAGACCACTCATTACATTCTTTGCAGTTTTTTTTCTTTTCTTTTCTTTTTTGACCTTTTCTTTCCTTCAGTAGATGAGAAGGAATATTGAAAATAAATGATAATAATTTTCATTTATATAATGCTGTGCACTTCCTTCATCTGTGCGGATTTTTATATACATCCTGTGGTGACAGAAAACAAGAATGAATTAGTCCCATTCCATATATTCTTTTTAATCTGACCCAGAAATTTAGCCAGATTTCAATAGTAAATGCATGAATAGAATCAACCTACCTTTTGAGTAAGGATAAGTGATATGATTTCAAACTCTTTTTTTAAATTTTTTTTTTTTAATTTTTTTTTTCAACGTTTTTTATTTATTTTTGGGACAGAGAGAGACAGAGCATGAATGGGGGAGGGGCAGAGAGAGAGGGAGACACAGAATCGGAAACAGGCTCCAGGCTCCGAGCCATCAGCCCAGAGCCTGACGCGACTCTCGAACTCACGGACCGCGAGATCATGACCTGGCTGAAGTCGGACGCTTAACCGACTGTGCCACCCAGGCGCCCCTCTTTTTTTAAATTTTTAAAAAATGTTTATTTATTTTTGAGAGGTGGGGAAGGGCAGAAACAGAGGGAGACACAGAATCAGAAGCAGGCTCCAGGCTCCGAGATGTTAGCCCAGAGCCCGGGGCTGGAACTCACGAACCGTGAGATCATGACCTGAGCTGAAGTTGGACGCTTAGCCAACTGAGCCACCATTCAAACTCGTAATGAAACTGCCTCGGATCTCTCCCAAGAAGTTTTCCCTAATTCCCTCCAGGCTGCAGGAAATAGTCTCATAATAGCTGTGTGTTTCCCCGTCACTACATTTCTGCTTTGTTTTATGTTTGTTTGGTCACAGGTACACACACGACTCTAGATAGTAAAATTCTTGACTGAGGGTGTTTTGGTTGATTTGCCTTCTTATCATTAACCTTAAGCCCAATGCCTTATCCTATGCTCAATGCCCGGTCCATAGTTGTTGAAGGATGAATAAGTGAATATTGGCCTGAAATCAACATTCTTATCATCCGGTGACATTTAAACTCTTACCTCTGCACTTTCTCCTTAACAGGTGCAAATATCTGTTAGGACTACCCAAGGTGTTTTTGCTGAACTTATTACCACAGGCTCTAGATATTTGAGTACACTTCTCTATTTTTTTTTAAAAAAAGCTATTACTGGAATGCTGGGTGGCTCAGTCGGTTGAGCATGTGGCTTCGGCTCGGGTCATGATCTCACAGTTTGTGGGTTCGAGCCCCGCATCGGCCTCTGTGCTGACAGCTTGGAACCTGGAGCCTGCTTCGAATTCTGTGTCTCCCTCTCTCTCTGCCCCTCTCCCACTTGTGCTCTGTCTCTCAAAAATGGTTAAACGTTAAAATAAATAAATAAATAAATAAATAAATAGCTATTACTAAAGGGTGTCTGGGTGGTCAGTCGGTTACACCTCTCACTTCGGTTTAGGTCATGATCTCATGGTTCATTAGTTCAAGCCATCCACCAGGCTCTCTGCTGTCATTGCAGAGCCCAGTTTAGATCCTCTGTCCTCTCTCTCTCTCTGTCCCTCTCCCACTTTCTCTCTCTCTCTGTCTCTCAAAAATAAGCATTTAAAAAAGCTATTACCTACTAGAATATAAACTGAAAGTGCTCTTGGTCATTAGGTTGAAAACTTTTAGTTTACTAACTTAAAAGGACCTTTACTCTTCTGGTTCTATCAGCTCCAAAGGGTATATGATCCTTAATATACTTATAAAATACATTCTAGTCTCACACAAGCATTGGTTTAAAACACCAAATGTATTTAAAAATTTTTTTCTATATCTTATGAGAATAACTTCTATGTATCTTTTTCAAATTTTTTGTTTAACATTTATTTATTTTTGAGAAGAGAGAGACAGAGCATGAGAGGGGGAGGAGAGAGAAAGAAGGAGACACAGAATCTGAAACAGGCTCCAGGCTCTGAGCTGTCAGCACAGAGCCCGACACGGGGCTCGAACTCACGGACGGTGAGATCATGACCTGAGCCGAAGTGGGACGCTCAATCGACTGAGCCACCCAGGCGCCCCTCTGTGTATCTATTTTAATGTCTTCCAATTAAACTAACGTGGATACAGGTGGAAGACAAGTAAACCAAAGAAACCTTTGCCAATTCTTACAGATAATGTAAGGGTTGGGAAGCAGGAAGTATCATGGAGGAAAAAGGAGAACGTTAGGGGATTAGAGACGACACTAGCAGAGTATTGATAGAAATCCTGCCGCTTCCCATTAGCCCTGCCAAGAAGCAGGCAATAACACCACCTGTCTGTTTGGCAGCCACAGGTACCGATGCATGGCTCATGTTTTTTTCTCTCCAGATTTCAAGATTTAGATGGGAGACCCAGCGAGTTAAATCCACAGGTCAAACAAAATGTCATGAAGCGAAAATCACCATCAGCATCGCTGTGTGTGGAGGAGAGGCAACCAGGAGCTCTCTCCAGGCACCCTTGTGGGTTTCAAAAGGGCTTCTTGCTGAAAACCTTTTCTTGGCCCCTGGGCTTCAGCAGAGCCAGCAAGCTATCCTGTGAGCTGGCGTGCTGCCATTAGAGCAGATGGCTGGCAGCGTAGACAGCAAAGAGACCATGTAGGAGCATCACAAGTGAGTACTGAGGGCGAGATCTCTAGGTACAAGTCTGCAGTCTGTCTGTCCATTAGTTAGCTCCGAGCTCCTGAACAAGGTGGGGAGAGGGAATTTTCTGTCTAGATCTTTGGCTATTACTCACTTCAGGCAGAAATGCTAGCATTTCTTATCTGTGTGCTAGTATTCAGTTTGCCGATGTGCGTGTGGGGGGATATTGCAAGAGGGCGATGGAAAAGATAGAGATATTCTTAACAAAACCATCAATGTTTCTAGTTTGCTTGTCCTCTCCAGTTTATTCTGAGCACTTCTGTCAAAGTCATCTCCTGAGGCATGGCGTGGATCGTCTCTCCCGTTCTGCAAAAGTTCTTATGAACATGATGATGATGATCATCGTCATGGCCATGATTTTGAGAATGATGATGATATTGATGATGATAGTGGTAGTGTTAGACACTTACTATGTGTATAATTTTCTTACTTCAGAGGCAATCAGGGCTCAGAATCTGACTTCCTTCGAAAGGTCACATAGCTATTAAGCGTCAGAGCTGAGATCCGTACCTCTATCTGTCCGACACTAGAGTAAGAACCAAAACAACTGTGCTCATTATTTGCAAATAGAAGCAAATTCATGCAAATATTCTTTGACAATTTCTTGGTTCTCACCAATGTATAATTTAATAAAATAAAAACTCTTAATTTAGCTCAATGTTCGGGTTAAAAGATTTTTTTAGTTTTGATATGTTTCCCTGTCTTTCAACTTATTGAGAGAAGGTTTGTTCTGAGAAACTGGGTTCAAGTTAATGAGGACCAATTAAATCACATGCCTTTAGCCAAGTACTGGATGAACTCTCTATAACATGGTAGAATAGGTTGGCATAAAGGAAGCATTTCTTACCTATTTCAGGAAACTGCCAGAGAGTCTGTTTTTAATCAGGTAGAATTTCTGTTTTCTATGATTTTTTGTTTGGGATCAAATAAGAAAGAGGGAACAAAGATCAGTTGGTTTGTTTCTTCTAGAGGCTAATTGAGGCTCCAGCACATATCTTTGCCATCCCTGAAACTCTTTTTTTGAAAAAGGTGTTAATGATTCTATCTTCCTCATCTGTAACCTGAATGTCTTTTAGTAGCTTCTTATTTCCAGGAAAGAAAGGAAATTTCTTCCCACACTTGAATGGAATTACTCTCTGTCAGTTAGCTATTGCTGCATAAGAAATAACCACAGCAGTCTAAGCGACTTACAAAATAAACTTTCCTTGTCCCCAGCGGAGGGTAGACAGGGTTTGGCTTCTGTCACAGATATCGGCTCCCATTGTCTCTTACGCTCTAGGTGGAGTCAGTGGTTAGCTTGGGCAAGTACTTTATTTTATTAGTTCTCTTAACAGTGGCAGAAATGCAAAAAGACAGCCCGACCACTGAAACCTTTTTAAAAGCCTTTGATCCTATCACTTCCATTAACATTCCATTGGTAAAAGCAGGTCCCACGATCAAACCCCAAATGAGGAAGTACCTTCTGCTTCTTTCTGTGGGTGCAGGGAAGGAAATGCAGTCCCCATGGCAAGAAGGAATGATAAAGGAAAGGGTGAGGAATTGGTGCCATCAGTCCGGTTTCTTTTCACTTGGCACCGCATGCCCTCATGCTGTTCTGGCTCGATCCGATCATGTGCCGAGATGGTTATACTCCTTCTATCGGACATTTTATTACTATTTCCGCAAAATTGCAAGGCTCAGCTTTTGTGTCTGCTCACAGTCCATTGTTAACATGTTTTGGATGGCATTTTCCTCTTTCGGGGCCATCTGATAAAACCCTTTTCCAGGAAGTACTTAATCACCATGGAAATTGCACTGTTCTCTCAGTGCGTGATGAGGCCCTCTGCTCCAGCTCTCTGGATTCTAAGCGCTATGAGTTCTATAGCCATGGATAAAACATGCCCTTTCGGTGTGAGGAACTTTTTGATTGAAATTGATCTACCAACGGCTCCTCTTTGGGGCAGAAACGTGAACAGCCTCGTACTTCCTGCAAAAAACACTCAGGTCTTCCCTGGCTGCGTCACCTCAAGGTTTTGCTTTGTAATCAATTTCCCAACCAGTGTTTGTGCTCTCATTTTTCTTTATTAAGGATCAAATGAGATGTTGGTGGGGGGAGGACAGGGAACGCAAACTTGTGTGTATATACCTACCTTGTGTGTATGTATGATTGAGTAGAGCGTATTCATTTCATTCTACAATTAAACAGAATATTTACCTTTTTCCATAAAGATGAAATATTAGTCTGTGTTTATGTTACATTTTAGAGTGAATACACACACACACACACACACACACACACACACGTTTATGACCACTGCTTATGCATGTTTAAAATTCCAGGTCTGAGGACCTGTGAGAAAAGTTATACTTTAAGATCTCTGTGCACATCTTATTTTCATGTTAACCAGGCAGAACAGGCTGATTCAGATCTTTGGGAGCATGACAGCACTTAATCTGTTACCATTGCTTTGCATCATATCATGTTCTAGACTTCTTCGGAGCAATCTTTATTTATTTTTGGAGCTCACAGATTGCATTTCAACGAGTCAGGAATATTTTCCAGCTTATTTTAGTGAACTTACGCATATTTTGCCCAAATGGAGAAAAAAAATACGCTATTTTCCAAAGAGTTGCTATTAGTGCTATTCTAGTGCTAGACTGTCACGTGACTTGATCACCCCAAGGATAAAGAAATTCACCTGTCTGGTTCTGTATATGCACATGAAGGACATGCCAAAATAGCACATTGCTTTTCTTTTCTTTTTAATGTTTATTTTTGAGAGATTGAGAGACAGGGCACGAGCAGGGGAGGGGCAGAGGGAGGGAGACACAGAATCCGAAGCAGGCTCCAGGCTCCGAGCTGTCAACACAGAGCCCCAGGCGGGGCTCAAACTCACCGACGGCAAGATCACTACCTGAGCCGAAGTCGGCTGCTTAACTGACTGAGCCACCCAGGCGCCCCAAAATAGCACATTTCTATTGGTTAGAGGAATCACAGTGAAGCTCTCACTGAAGCCTTTTGTTAACTGGACTCCTGATACCGAAATACTTTGTCTTCTTAGATAATCCTTCTTTGTCAAGCCCCTGAGTAAGCCCCTGTGCATTACTTCATCTTTAAGAGCTACTTAGGGTGATAAATACACACATTTGATTCAAAGCTTGCACAGCCAGTGATGATGGGGTTAGTTGCCTGATTATTTGTGGTTATTTGTGTTGCACCTGTGGATTACAAGATTGGGAGTCTGTTTCATTACAAACACGTGCCATACATTTTTAGCAACTCACTGAACACAGGTGTCTCCTGATGATCTACTTGATTAACATAGTGACCCAAATTAAAACAGAATAAATAAACCCTACTATATCTACTTTCGCTTCCCATACCTATTTCCGTTGTCATATCTGTGGGCACTATTGAAGGTCGAGTGAAATGGTTGGTCACCACCTCATTTTGATTTAGCAGAGCCTGAAATCATTACAGAGTCCTCCCAGTACCAGGCATCATTCCTGGTGCAAATAGTCTGTCGAATGAATAAATGAGTATATGACTGAGCATCTACACGTACGTACGAATACATTTCGTGTAAGTGGTTGCCACAAATACCACGATCATGGATACACCATCCCACTTTTATTTTTACTCTTATTTTAAACTCCTCTTTGCAGTTATGGTTCTCAAGTATTCAGAGACCGTTGGAAGCATTGTGCATCAGGAAGGAATAGAGATAAGGAAACTAAAAAGGACCAAATCTTTCAGCCCATTAATCAAACCCATAATTCCCTCTAAAGCAGGTAAAACAATGAATAGAGCCAAGGAAAAAAAAAATTGCTCTATATTATGAGCGTATTTAGAAGCTAAAATCAGAGACTGTTGTCCCAGGGCACACTGGAGACATTTTTAAAAGGCAGAGAAATTTGAAGACCCTCATTAAGAAGATGTCGCCTGCAAGCTCAGATAAAACAGGAAAGAAAAATGTATCTGAAGTTCTAACGAAATGTAGCTCATATTCTTCCTCCCACTCTGTTTCTCTGAATGATTCTCTAAGTTACAATATGAGCAAAATGGGGCTGGAAATAGACAAAATGGGACTAGGGTTTTTTTTTTCCCCCACGTAATATCTTAATGGAATTGCTACTCCCGGCCTTCTGTGCAAAGATTATTTGGTTTTTCCATATAGTTAGGAAGGAAAATTTTAAGTTTCCAGTTATTGTACTTATTTTCAGTATATACCACCACTGTTTCTAGACACTTCAGGTATTTAGGTACTAGAGTATTTAGGGGATATACTTATTTGGTTGTGCCTTATCCAGTTGGATTGGGTACCATTAGAATTTGCACAGTTTGATGGAAATGATAGCTAAAATGTGAATGAGTGCCTCCTTTGTGGGTTACACTAAGCCTAGAAGCCAACAGCTATAGCAGTTAAACGTGTGCCAGTTCTCATAAAAAGAGCAGCCACAGGCGCTGAAGTCTGCCTCGAATGCACAGGATCGGAAAAAGCCTCCGTGAGTCTCCTTCCCCGAAATCTGTATGCCTGCCTAACCCTTTACTAACACGCTGCCCTTCACCCCACTAACAGATGCATGCACCCACGCACATCCTATAGCCAAAATTAGAGAAGATTTTTGCGTTTTCTCCCTTTCCTCTTTCGCAAAAGTATCAGCTTCTTTTTTTCCCTTTTAACTACAATTCTGAAGAATTATACACCACTATTTGGAATTCTCCAAATCACCATATTTCAGATTTCAGAGAAGAGTCAGGCTTAGAATGATTTGCACTTTAAGCATGAAGGGTGACAGCCAAATGGTTCACGTACCTAATTAACCATGTTAACTTCCAGTTTTTTTGTTAATTTAATTTTATTTTGTCATATACATCCAAGTTAGTTAGCATACAGTGCAACAATGATTTCAGGAGTAGATTCCTTAATGCCCCTTACCCGCTGAGCCCGTCTAACTTCCAGTTTTTAAGGCCCCTGAAACTGCAGCTCATTAAAAACCCAAACCAACCCAAAAAGACAAACACAAAACACGGTTTTTTTTCATCCAGTTGATGAATGCAAAACCTTCATGAATTACCCAGACTTGGCCATTCTCATGAGGGGAATGGTGAAAGGAGCCAGAAGCTCCTAATATTTTAGATCCTGTGCCTTGTTCAGCTTTGTCTCCAGTGATGCAAGGTGATCCCTGGGCAACATCCAGTCATTCATTTTTTTTTATTGACTCAGTGAGCAGGTACCAGGTCCCGTGTTGGCTTTATAAAGACTACAGAATGAATCAAGGTAACATAAAGTCTTTCTCTTCAAGGAGTTCATCATGCAAGCATATAAAACTAAAAAATGATGTATATGTATATTATATGTAATATATTTGTTATAACATATCGTATCATATAATAACACAATGGAAGATGGGTTGTGGAAAGACAAAGGTGGAATCAGATCACTTAACCTGAGTTGTTGAGAAGACTTCAGAGGAGGTGACAGTGGAGTCCCGGATGATAGTTGCCCACACGGTGGAGAGACACGTTGTGTGAACAGCAAGAAGTTCATTAGGATTGGCCCATCAGGTACAGGGGACGTTAGATCTGGGCCATCTGATAAGGTAGCCAGTACCACATGGGGCTATGTAAATGTACTAGAAGGAAATCAAATGAAAAATGTAGTTGCTCAGTAGCTGTGAACAGTTAGTGGCTACTGTGCTAGACTGTGTGGATGTAGAGAGTGATAGCAGAAAGTTCCATTGGCCAGTGTTGCCGTGGGCGTCAGGCAAGAAGTCGGGCTGGAGTTGGATTGGATGTACTGAACTCAGCGATGGAGCTGAAGCTGTGCGAGTGGACAGCTTCACCCAGAGAGTAAAGGGGGAGCAAGGAAGAGGAAGTCCTCTGGTGTGCACCACCATTTAGCGGTGAATCGGGGAAGAGATTGTGCCCGCAGATGAGCCCGTAAAAGGATGGTGAGAAGAATGGGAACTGGAAATCCTAGAAGTTCAGCAAGGAGAGTGGAGATGTCCACAGCTGCTCAGGATGCCTGAAAATCTCATGAAAACCAAAAATTGACCTTGAGACCTAGAAAAGGGGAGGTCAACCATCCGTGCTGTGAGTGAAGGTTGGTGAACGGGAGTCATGTGTGTGTGTGTGTGTATGTGTGTGTGTGTGTGCGTGTTGGAGTAAATGTGGATCGAAGGTAGGTTGAAATACATATTGGACTGAACCGTGGTTCCAAAGTTGCATCCACCCGGCAGGCCCTCAGAAGCTCAAAGGGGCAAAAGTCGGATTCTCCCCTAGAGCCTCCAGGAATGTGGCCCTGTTGCTCCCTTGATTTCTGACTCCTCCAAAAGGAGAGAGTCTGCTTTGGAGAGACTCCTCCAAAAGGGAGAATCCGCTTCTGTGGTTTCAGCCACGCCATCTGTTTGAATTTGTTACAGGAAACCAATACATGGGCATTCTGGAGCCAGGGGAGTAAAGGACGGAGATACAAAGTTTTGACAAATGGTTGCAAACACAGACATTCTCACGGGACAGGCAGGTAAAGTAAATGGTTAAAAATGAAAATGCAAGTGGTAACAAACAAAAAAACAACGGTGAATTTGAGCTTCTATGTCCAGCCACCAAATCGACACACAGATTGTATTCCCCGTGCATTCCTCTTGCCCCCCACACTTCCCGGATGTGCCGTCCATATTTATTGCAATCTTTCTGTCTTTCTTCCCATTGTCTCTTACGTATATAAGCCTAGATTTATGTTTAGCCGTTTTGGCTAACTTCACATGTCATGTTAAAATCCCTCTCATTCTTTGGACTTGAGAGCATGTGTTTCCTGTTAGCCCCTAAACCTGGTCAGATTCTTCTATTTCTGGGCCCTGGGGAGAAATTCTGGCAGCTGCCGTGATTTTCCACTGCACGTTCAAGTCATCTGAGCACACTTGGGTGTTCCGTGAACATCAGCGTCGTCTTGATCCGTCCCGATTCCTCTCCTCTGACCTGCCCACAGTAGCTGTCCCCAAATGTTACTTCTGTGAACATCGCCCGCCTCTTTCCTCTATCGTTCATGAGAACTTTGGGATAACCCAACAAGCATGGTCTCAGCCCTTCTTCCTTCCACATTACCATCTCTTCATGCCTTCACTACACTGTTTTGCTTTCATCTTCGAGCAACTAGTGATCTTTCTCTGTGTTACGGCTAATGTTCCCACTTCTTGAAATGGGACTTGACTTCCCCTCTTTCTGAATATCGGCGTTTTTCCCCCCAGCCTCCAGGTTTTCCTGAGATCCTAGTCACTCTCCTTTTCCAGTCTGTCTTGTCCTTGGCCGGTCTCATCCAGTGTCCTGTGTTAGCCTCGGCCTCCTTCCGTGCCCTCTGACTGGCCACCTACATAATTTACAAAATTTCAGACAGCAAGCTTAAGAATACACTTACCATCTTTTCCTCCAAACCCCACTTCTGCCTAAGAATTCCCTGTTTGTGTAGATTCGTAACCCTGGAATCCGCTTCAAATCTGCCTTTTCCCTGAGCCACCCCCATCTTTGGAGAATCAGTATAGATCACAGCGCTTTCCACATGGTAATTATTTACAGGACATTTTTAGTTCCTGAGATAGACACTGGAATAGAGGGAAGAACACTAGATCTGCCAGGGAAGACTTGAACCTGAACCGGGCTTTACCACTCAGGACTTCTCTGACCTCTGGCAAATCATTGAACTGCTTTTTGCCTTAGGGTCCCTATCTTTAAAAAGGTAATAGGAATATCTTTCTCAAAACATTGTTGGCGGGCGCCTGGGTGGCTCAGTTGGTTAAGCATCTGACTCTTGATTTCACCTCAGGTCATGATCTCCAAGTTCATGAGTTCAAGCCCCACATCAGGCTCTGCACTGATGGCGTGGAGCCTGCTTGGGATTCTCTCTCTCCCTCTCTCTCTGCCCCAGCGCACTCATGCTCTCTCTCTCTCTCTCTTAAAATAAATAAACATTAAAAAAGTATTGTTGGGAAGATTCCAGAGGTTAATATGCATAAAAGTCTATGCAAACTCTAAGGTGACACACTGTGATTTAATCTTTGAGACCACCAGCTTTTTTTTTTTTTTAATGTTTATTTGAGAGGGACAGAGAGAGAGAGAGTCAGAGCACAAGCTGGGGAGGGGCAGAGAGAGAGGGAGACAGAGAATCTGAAGCAGGCTCCAGGCGCTGAGCTGTCAGCACAGAGCCCCGCTCAGGGCTCGAACCCACAAACCGTGAGATCATGACCTGAGCCGAAGTCAGATGCTTAACTGACTGAGCCACCCATGCGCCCCTGAGATGACCAGTTTTATAGTCCCATAGTTGTTCTCACTCTCAGAGAGAAGAGAGAGAGAGACAAAAAGTAGAACTAAATCAGTGTAGAATCTTGCCTTCTCAATAAGCAAACTATTCTCAATGGATCAAGCTCTGGACTGTCTGTAAACTGTTAGTTTTAATCCATATGAAATTGCTGTATTTAGCAGGTTTTTAAAGGCAATTCTCGGAAAACGCATTTGATCCAAACTAATAGAGGTAGTGCTTCCCTTTCGTGGCTCTAGGGGAGTCCAGACGTTGGAGGGGCATATGGCACCCTTGATGCTGCATTCGACCATCTTTTGCTAATGATATTGGGGTGGAGGCAAATATTATGCCAACCTCTGCTGCCGTGTCTTCATTACCAGCATTCCTGCCCATCAGGTCCCCTAGTTTCCTCTGTGTCCCACAGAGTGACTGTGAGGGGTGAAGCACCTGGCCCGTACACTTTGGTTACTTGATCTCATCAAAATACAAAACATACATAAGATAAAACTATTTTATTATTGTCTTTATTAAGTTTGTTATCAACCTCATGATCTGCAAGGTTTGGCTGAGACTCAGAAGTCCTAAACTTGATGGCTCGAGCTGATATTTTGTATAAATTGTGAAGTCGGTTCTTTGCTGTTTCTTGGTCCTACGTGCTTAGGACTTAGGACTTAGAACTTTTGTGATTTCCTCTTGACGGACAACAGGTAAGTCCATCTTAAAAAATCACTCTTCTGTAGTCTAATGAATATCAACAAAATAAAATGAGATAATATATTCCTTAACTAAAATATTTTTGATGTGAAGAGCGTCCTGTTAGAATTACCTTTGGAAATGCCACTCTGCTTATATTTCTATCTCGAAATGCCACCCTGCTTATATTTCCACATTTGTGTGCGAAATACAAAGCCATAAAAAAGAATCCTGCTTTCAGATTGTGCATTGATATGTGTATATGTGTACGTGTGCATTCAAAGAAAGGATTTTTGTTTTTTCAGTATGGAACGCTTTTTATTTAACAAGACATTACAGGTAACCTTGATTGTCCAATGTAAAGACACATAACCTCTTCAGATTCTGCATCTTCCTCACTCTGTACTCAATTAGGTGCCAAACACAAACTCTAATTCTTAGGCTCTTATGCAGTGTTTAATTGTACAGATTCCATAAAAAATCACTTAATATAAAGAAAACAAATACTCTCTTTTATTGCCACACTAAATACTTTTGCCAGCAAATGCTTTTGGGGGTGCTTTTTATTTATGGATTTTTCACAATGCCGGAGAGCTTTTGTCTTTTTTAGTGCTTTATATTTATAGTTGTGGGATGATCATTTTCTGGTTGGTTTCACATTGAGCTCTTTTAGAACTAGTTGGAGTAGTAATAGTTTCACACAGTTTATACTTTCTCCCCCTGAGTCCTATGTTAAATCTTTTTCACTCTCTCAGTGACATTGCAGTATATTATGCTATACATTCTTAGGCTATTAACTTTGGGCATTGCTAATGATTTCTTTTATATATATATACAGGACATAAAACATGTAAATGTTTCTTATTAAAACAAGAAAACTCAAAACACAATCAACCCTATCAGAAAAGAGAGAGAGAGAGCAAGAGAGCTGGAGAGATTTTTTTCCTTCTTCACGTAAGATTGCAAGACTGAAACAGGTTTGTAAAATCCCAGTGTTGGAAAACAAAGTAAATTATAAAAGACCCCTAAAGGGAGTGATTTAGTTTTCTTAAAAAACAGCTTGTTTGGTATTCCATTCCTTATCACTTATCATTTTTTTTTAAAGTAACACATTTGAAAAATCAACAATACCAACATAACAGGGTTTTGGTTTTGGTTTTGTTTTGTTTTGTTTTTCTTGGCTAGAAAAAAATGCCTGAGTCTTTGTGAGAAGGCAGGAAGGAAAAAAAGGAAGGAACTTCAAAGTCACCTTGACCACATCATTGCCCTCAGATAAAGGAGCCCTGAGGAGTAAGTAGCTCCCTTTGTAAGTAAGCCTCTGAGGATTCAACCTGAGGGTGATATGTATAAGATAGCTGGGAAGGAGTACCCTTTGGGATGAAACCTAACATCAAAAGATTTAAGGGAGCAGGGTGATTCAGAAAGCCCCCCCTCCCACCCCCAATACAAGAAATGGACCTGATGAGGGGCGCCTGGTGGCTCAGCTGGTTAAGCGTCCCTTGGCTCAGGTCATGATCTCATGGCTTCGTGGGTTAGAGCCCGACATGGGGCTCTCTGCTGTCATATCCGAGCCTGCTTTGAATCCTCTGGCCCCTCTCTCTCTCTGCTCCTCCCCACCCACATGCACTCTCTGCCTCAAAAATAAACATTAAAACAAAAATGGGGCTGATGACAGCAACAGCAACCAGCATTTGTGCCTCCAAGTGGAGGGTTGCCTAAGCCCCAAAAGGAGTCTTTGGAAACCACTGGCCCCCTGGCTTACTTTGCAATTGGGCTTTCTTGATATGCCAGCTTATGCTTTCTTATATATGCCGAGATGATTCCGAGAACACCTTTCACAGAAGTTGAAACACCTAACTTGGCCGCTTTCAGGCCAAGCAGTCAATGGCTGAAGAATGGGATAAGTAAGGATGGATGGGATGGAGGAGAGAGAACAAAGCGAAGTGGGAGAAGATGACGGGTCCCCTGTGAGGAGAATGAGAGGGGAGAATAAACAGGTGAGGGAGCGGGGAGATCGGGAAAGAAAACTGCAGGAACAAGGGAGGTCAGATTTCACTAGAGCCTACCCCATGCCTGGAACTACAAAGCTCGCCGTATGGTACACAGAAAAATGAGAAGACAATTTCTTTTACTGAATGCACTAAGGGGGATTGAAGAAACGTATACAAAATATTTCCTGGGGTTGCCCCAGCAGCACGCGGACATCCACATGTGGCTGGGCTCTTCCCCGCCCTGATTTACCCTCCTTGGGGCAACGGAAGCCAGAGCCGCCACTGCAGCCCAGTTCTCTGCCCTTACAGAGGTTCATCTGTTTCCAGAAAACCGTGTCCCTGAGGAGCAAGGTCAGCAGACAGGAAGTGAGGTCGGCAGACAGGAAGTGAGGTCAGCATCAGGTCTCCATGCCCGGAACAGGACCTCTGGCTTCGCTAGAGGGTGCCTGCTGGTCCAACCCCAGCGCTGCTCACTGAGCCGGGCAGATAGGCCCGGCCCAGAGCCAGTGGATCAACTTTCTCCCAGAATTTTGACACCAGGAGCCCCTCCTGGTGGACGCACGCTGGAGAGAAACAGATCAAAGCAACAAGCAAACAAACCCCGAAAACCAAAACCCAAAACGCCCTAATTGTTACATAACTTTTGTTTTCTTCTTTAAAGACATTTATTATAGCTCTTCAGAGTTCTTAAATTTCCCCAAGTGAAGGATCTGGTTTACTGGTGGAGATATATGTCCCCAAATAAAACTGGACCCTTTCTGAAAAGCCACCTGTTCAAGGTTAACGCCGTGGTCTGTATCCCTTCACTTTTTTGAACCCTCAGTGGAGAGCTAATCAGCGGATCTGTTGTCTCCTGGAAACCGGGAAGGAAAACAGTCAGTTCTGTTGTCTTCCCTGGGCCGGGGGAGTGAGCTATAATAAGGGAGCCTAAGAACACACTGGAAGCCCACAAGCTGGAACACACAGGTTAGCACCGCCTGGCTGACCTGACTCACAGGTGCGCGGTTGCCAGGTAACGCTGGGGCCTCCGGGTTCTTTACAAAGCCCTGCAGTGGGGCTGGGAGAGGTGTGGGCAAGGGCCCCGGGGTGGTTGTGGGGGCAGGGCGAGCGGAGAAGCGGAGTCACTCTCCCGGCAGCTGGTCGTGCAACTGCTTCTCACCTGCGTGGCGAGTGGAAACACGTCGGCTTTGGCCCCGAACGTTCTCCTTCCCCAGCTGCTTGGGCTGTGAAAGAGCCCCGATTCGCGGTGATCAGGCAGAAAGGAGGAGAGGACGCAGAAAGCCCGCCAGTTTTCTTCTTCCACGTGTACATCTACGTACATATATGTATACACGAAACACACCACCTGCCCTTTATAAAGTGCTATTCTAAAACTTCTTCTCAATCCCGGGCAAGTTTACGGAGAGCATTTTCACATATGTGAAGGGCAAAAGGACCCGTGGACAGAGCTGTGGGGTGGTTGAAAACCTCTGGAATCCAGCCCACGCTGTCGCTTCGCCTCCCGTGTTAGTTGGGAGTCACCTCTTTTGAGATTCATGGAGAAATTGCTCAAATCCTTATGTGTTGTGGGAGAACCAGGCATTCCTCTCGGCATTTTTAGGAATTCTTGAGGATTTACAACTAAATCCTCTAGGATTTACCTTCCAGGACCCCTAGCTCCTTCTTGCACAGATTTAATTCTGATCAGGAGTTCACACAGTCCCTTGCATGTGGTCTGCATAGAGAGCCTACCATTTCCTAAACCATTTATCTGGCAAATTTGTAAATCTGGGCCACCTTTTTCCCGAATAATGCCAGATGTGAAAGGACCTGCGTGGTCCTAAGCTCATGCTGATTTGTCTTCTAGTGGGTAATAGTGGGTCAATTTGAGTACTCCTAGGGATCTGTGTTTTATTTCGCTTGAGCAAAGAAGCTTTTAGTGAATGGACAGGTGCACCATGACTGTGTGCCGTAGAATAGGAGGTGATCCTAGCCTGAGATTCATTTAAAAAGACAGGTCTGGTGTTTAAGTGCCAGCGTTTTTCAGAGTCTGCATCGGTGGGTGTGCTAGTGAGGTCCAGAGAGGGTTGAATATTCAGAATCAGCTGGCCTTTCCTGATACGTGGCCTGTCTTTCCAGCTATGTCTTTACCAAGCATAGAGTGTGCTTTTGCCCCCCTGAAATATCCATCTGTTCCTGAATCTGTTTAGGGTGAAGAAAAGAGGAGGTATCTAATGAGGCTCTAGGAAAGCTTAGAATTGGAGGTTGAAGCAGACACAGCCAACCCACAATGTCACCACCTGGAATCAGGCAGGCAAATGGGGAGAGCACGCAGGCCAACCTTCCTAGCCCAGAGGCTACCATTCCACTTTATATGTTTGAGTCATTGTGAGGAGAGAAAGATTTATAGGCATTCTTTCAACACTTACTCCACAAGCATTTATTGAACACCTACCCTATTCTGAGCAGTGTATTCAGAGACCAGGACTGGAAACAAGTCATTTGTTCTCACTAGTCTGGAACACCGCTCTTTTTAACTGCCTGTAGATCACATTCTAAGTATCACTCTGTGTATTGATTAAATGCTTACATGTGTAAAGGATCTTACAGGGTTGATATTTGGGCGGGGGGGGGGGGGAGCCAAAAACAAGCAAACTGTTACATAGACCGTGCTCCAGACTGGGGAAAAGATGATAAGAGGCACTTACAAGAAGCTGATCTAACCTGTTGCCCTGGATTCTGATACCATAGGGTCTCAGCTTCAAACGTGTATTTAAAAAGATGTCTTTAAAAAAAAAACAAAACCACAAGTATTTGCATAGTGGTGTTAATAGTTCAGTAAATGTCATTTTTCCTGTTTGATCATAACCAGCTCCAGGATCTCACATGGGTAGGGATGCCTAGTTCATTAAGGAGATGCCATATTTGGCGGGTGAAAATGTGGTCTTTGGTACTAGTCATCACTCATGAAGTAATATCCGAAATGTGTGAATAAGGAAAATACAGCCCTTTTCAGAGCCTTTGGCACCCATCCAGAGGCTCATTCAATGCCACAGATGAAGAGCTTCTCTTTCTGAATGTGCCCCTCTCTTCAGGAGCCCCCCTTATCCCCCTGGAGTGAGAAGACTTGGCATCAAATGCAGCTCCCAGAGCTTGGGAGGCTCCCGGAAAGAATTTTGTCATGCTGATTCTAGAACGGTGTTAGTTGACTTTTCAAAAGTCGAAACTCCTACAATGCTTTTTCATTCTTCTTCCAGAGAAGGCAGGCCAACCAAATAGATGTTGACCACCAGAAGATTCTCTGTTACAAGGGCAGTAGATATATTACATATGATTTATCAAGCTGCTTATGATCAACCTTTTGGAAATTCTAACCGTTTCTTTTTTTAACTTGGAGAGCCATAGTCCAGTTTGCCTTGGATAAGTCCCAGTTTATTCTTGTTTTGGTGTAAATATCACTAGTGTGGGTCCCTTTTATTCTCCTATGTGTCGTAGTTTGAATGTATGCGGTCGCCTTATTTTTAATCTGGATCCTAATCTCCCACCAGTTGACAGTAACTCTTCCAGGATCATTCCAACTTTGTCTCTACATAGTTACATGAATATGGAAAAGACATCTAATTTTCCTGTGGTTTCATGTGGTCCTTGAAATAATGGGGTTGTCTGGATAAATAGTATCTACTTCCTCCACAGTTCCAACGCTTGCAAAGAATGTTAATCGTATCAGTCAAATTACTCTGGTTACCTTTTGAGGAACCCTTTTTTGTCCTCTCCGAGTGAGTTGGGACAACTGGATTTTAGAGGATCTTTAATAATCCATAAGGAGGTGGTGAAGGATCCTTCATGCCATTTTAAAACGTTTGGGCTTCCTGCTACACCAAGGAAAGTGACGAGTGACAAGGTTTGCCAATAGGTGAATGATGTGACCAAATGTTGGCTGCAAAAAACGTGTTTTGTAGTAATGCAAGTGAGAGGATTAGAAGCCCATTGTAAGGCCAGCAAGAACTCTGAAGGCTTGTACCTCGGGATCAGGGAAGTTGTGAAACTAACATCTTCCTGAGTTGCAGTGGGAGCTTCTATTCTGAGTGAATTTGAATCAAGTTTCTATCTCCTTTACTCAAATCTCTCAAATCTAGGCTATTGGTATAGTATTTCCTTGGTTCTCATCTTTCAATATGGTTTTGTGTGTGCTATTAAAACAACAACAACAACAACAACAACAACACTGCATCCCAGGGCAAGACGTCTTTCAGTGATGAATCAAGTGATTCCCATGTGTTAGTTTATGAATTGTTAACTGCTTTGGGATTCATAGGGATGAAAGATGCTTTATTTATTGTCCTTTGAGATGAAAGATGCATAATTTATAACACAAGGATTACTATTTTATTCACTCTTGTGACGCTGAAATCAGATTCTTTTCTAGTGATGGAATTGCAGAATCCCCTTTAATTTGTGGGCAAGTGGCTCATTAAAAGTTTCGGTGTTGGAGGGTCTGGCTACACAAAAGTGGGTGTTGTATGAAGGAAGCAGTATGATCCTTTTGTTGTTCCACAAAGGCTTCATTCTCCTGCTCATGAGCGTTAGTAAGATGTTAAACATGTGTTTGCAGGATGGGCATGTAAAGATGTTGGCTCTGATGTGTGCCCATGCAGGCTTACGATGACATAATTGGGTATATTCTGTGAAAGTATCTTAAAATATCACAGCTCTAGACCTTGCATGGTCTTCTCTTCCAGTGGGCCTACGACCTTTACATGGCATTATTGTACCTTTCCAGGTAATCACAAGTTTCCAGTATCCAAAAATATCAACAAGTATGTGCTTAGGAAAATGTCAGCTTCTTGGTTGATAGATGCTTTAGAATTCCCTTGGCTGGAAATCTTCCGTTTGCAACCTTGTAGGGAAGGCTAGGTTGACTTACTTGCTTTTAACTAAAAGGAAGGGCTCACTTCTTGGCAGCCAGGTTTGGGACTGTTTCTCTAATTTAAAAAAACAAACAAACATATCTGTCCTGGGTCGTCTCTGCATCAGATGGATTGCGGAGAACCATGGATTTGTGTATAGACCGGGGTGATGCAGGAATGTTGAAGTCATTTTTTACCTGGCTATTCCATCCTTCCTTTTGAGGGACTGATGTCACGGACTCGGCCTTTTTAGCGGTCACCACAGTGGTGGAACGTTTGGAAATAAGAGAGCAGAGTCAGGATGGCCATCAGCTTCTTCTTACTCCTTCTTTTCATCTTTATCAGATGAAATGTTCTTGCGCTTTGAATATTGGCCGTATAGCAATAGTGGGAAAGGAAAGAGACCTACAGATGGATGGTCCCGGGGGCGGTGGGACCTGGGCTGTGTAGCAATGCACAAAGAACCCACCATGAACTTTACAAAAAAAATCCAGGGAAACTGATGAACCCAAGCCAGAATTTTTCTTCTTAAAATGATTTTGCCAACTTGGTCACATGCTTCTGTTTTATTAGAATATGTATTTGCTTTCTTACCCATAGTCAGGCTGAAGTTTCTAAGAATGTTCTTATACAGAAAGTATTTCCAGAAGCTATAATTCTCCCGCCCGCAGGGGGATGTGACTATATTTCTACTTGAGTGTAGAAGGCCATGAAGGAAGCTAGGACATAACCAATAACTGTCTTTTGTGTATATGGAAACCCTGGCAATTATGTCTTCCCTGGGGACAGAAATGGACTTCAGCTAAAGTGAGTCCACTGAGTCGGGAGAGTCAGTCAGCCTGTTTCTCTCATTACCAGCATTACTAAGGCAATAGATGTTTTAGCAAAGGACAGATAGCCACCTATCTGGAGTGACTTAAAGAATATATGATTTTTTAATTTTATTTATTTCTTTTTTCGCCATTCAGACACGCTGCTTTGCAGATCAGAAACTAAGTCTGATTTACCCTCAGGTCCAAGCCCGCCCCCCACATTTTCCACGAGGCCTTGCGGCTCACGTGGGTGGATCCCATGTAGCAGCCCATATGGGAGACAGTGAGCACTGTGATTATTACAAGGGGGCACGGGCTGTAGTCGTGCACAGCTTCCTGGTGGTTGACTCAGAGCCGTGGGACCCTGCAGTCAAGGATTCTGTACCCCAAGAATGCCTCCTCCTCGCACGTCCCATCTCCTGCCGGCCCTTGACCGCCTGGAGGACTCATCTCTGGAACTCGGAGTCTGATGAGGAGAGTGACTGAGCCCAGCAAGTGCTGGAGACCAAAGAGCCCCTGCCTTCGTGAGCTCTGGCCTTTGCCCCTCCGCCTGCAGCATCCAAACACCTTCTGACTCTGAAGCAGTGAGTGCGGGGCCCTCAGCCCTGTCCCACCAACCTCCAAAAGCCCCAGGCTGGGACCAGGACAGGAACCCCAGCTTCTCAGCAGCAGCAAGGCACTGTCTGTTCAAGAAAGTTGGGCCATTTTCAGAAACTAAAGACCAAACTGAAGAACTCTGTAGGCTTCCTCCTCCTCTGGATACCTGAACCTAAAAAACAAACGACAAGCAAACGATGCTCTACATTTGTAAAACTTGAAATCGTATTTATTATATCAAAATGAAAAGTTTATATTTCTTCAAACTGTGCATGGCATAAAATCTTTCACATTTTTTTCCCATGAGGTTTTGTTTTTGTTTTTGTTTTTGTTTTGTTTTTGTTTTTGTTGTTTTGTTTTAGTGGTCCATTCATCTGTGTGAGAGAGAGACAGAGAGTGAGTGGGGAAGGGGCAGAGAGAGAGGGAGACACAGAATCCGAAGCAGGCTCCAGGCTCCGAGCTGTCAGCACAGAGCCCGACACATGGCTGGAACCCGCAAACCGTGAGATCATGACCTTAGCCGAAGTCGGATGCTTAACCGACTGAGCCACCCAGGCACCCCTTTTCTCCTTCCTTCCTTCCTTCCTTCCTTCCTTCTTTCTTCTTCTTCATGAGGTTTTTAAAACATTTACCTGGTGATGTGTGCTTACTTTTGTTTTTTCTCCTTTCTATTATTATTTTTTGCATTGAACCAGCCTCCAGAGGATGAAGTCTGCTTGCTGCTTTGAGAACTTGCTCTGGTTGGTCCAGAATGGCACTAAGTCACTGCGGGGTTAATAGAGCCGCTTGAAGTATAGCCATATGTTATTAAGGCTGTGACAAATGCATTTGTGTCTTTATCACTTGTGATGAATGTTTCATTTCATTGACATCAATTCTAATTCCGGAAAATAAATGCTCACCCAAGAGAGGCACATGGCATCTTTCTGAAGCTTAGAAAAAGGGGAAAAAAAAAATTTTGTTCCATAAGAGAGGAAGTCTGCTCCCCAAAGGCCTACGAGTCATCTCAGGAATAAAGATCTGTGTTCTTTTTCTTTTCTTTTAAAAAAAATGTCTGCAGGGTGTAAGCAATGCATTCTACTATCCCACACTCTGCTTATCTGAGGGGCTGGGCTTTCAAATGATGGAAACCTAGGACACTAGGACCAGAGGGATTTTAGGTGTCTGATGGCCCAATATCTTTATTTTATAGATGAGAAATCCAAGGCTCAGAGAAATCAGGTTATCTGTCCAGGGCCATATAGCTATTTAATTGAAGAAACAAGATTTGAAAATGGTTTCCCTTCTCTTTCATTACTATTATCTATTCCTGTAAATTTGTTTTATTTTATTTATTTAAAAAATTTTTAAGTTTTATTTATTTATTTTGAGAGAGAGAGAGAGGGTGAGCAGGGGAGGGGCAGATAGGGGGGGTGGAGAGAGAGAGAGAGAGAGAGAGAGAGAGAGAGAGAATCCCAAGCAGGCTCCATGCAGTCTGCGGGGATCCTGGCGCAGGGCTCGAACTCATGAACCGTGAGATCATGAGCTGAGCTGAAATCAAGAGTCAGACACTTAACCAGCTGAGCCACCCAGTCCCCTTATTTTGTTTTTAAAGTCTGTCCTCTTTATAGCACCTGTTCTAGAGTGCAGAAAAAAATGTTGTTTTCATTAGGCAGAAGCAAAGCAGAGACACTGTGCGGTAAAGAGATTCACGGTCAAGGTCAAGAGATCCTCAGTAGCAGAAACTATAATAGTCATGCATACACAATGAGAAAAGCCCTATACACATCACTGTAGATACATCTGGGCTGCAAGTGTGGGGTTTTAGGACCACCATAGATTGAGATAATCTCTAATTGTTGTCCTCTCCCCAACACTGTGCCTTCAACCTTGAGCCATATGGTAAAATGAACTATGCAAATCGTAAATCAGATCAAAAAAGAGGTGTGGATGCATTTTCTAGTCGTCTGTAGAAGGCCTCCCAGGTACCTGATGGTCACCTACAAAAGTGAAGATAATGTTTTTCCCTGGCTTTGCTGAACTGTCTGCCTGCTCCTTGGTATAATTTTGCAGCACTTACTTGGCGGCTGTGGTAAAATGAAAGAGAAGCAAACATGAGATCTGGTCATTTGGAACAGTTGATCTCCTGTGTCTGGATAGCCGTTATAAACACTAAGCACAGACGAAGGAAAAGATGACGTGGAAAAAGGGATTGTCTGTGATGTTCAGACCTAAGAACTTATAAATTGCTTGGTGTTTCATTCGAACATAAAGCTATTCCCCTGTGTGTCTGCTGTTGTCTGGCTTTGTGTCTGAGATGCCTCCCTTAGGATGACCTCCGTTTCCAAGGCAGAGCCTGCAGTGTTCTGTGTTTCGGAAACCGACGGTATGTTTCAGCCTCCTTGGCAGGCGGAAGCGTATGAAGAATGGTCTCACCCAGCAGAGTCCTCAAGTCCTTTCCCGAACTTCTAAAGGTCCTAATTGCTCTTGTGGTCTCTGCTTTTGACTAGCAAATGAGTGTTGATGGTGCGGCATCCAAGTTGGAGTTGGGAGAGACCCTAGATTTTTTTTTTTAATTAGTGATTTATCAATAATATATGTTGCCTACAGCAAACCAGGAATTTCACATACCTTTCTTTTCCGTTGTTTAATTCAAAGCTCTCAACTCTCAGGTAGTGATTACTATCCCATTTGAATGGAGGTTCAGAAAGATGGCCTGGTCACATTCCCACAGATCCGATATAAGATAACCATTCGTCCCCATTGCCATGAATAATCATTGACAGATCTTCCGTTGACTCTCAATAACCAGTGTAGTCAATGTATTGTATGATCCCCCTAGTTAATTAGCACCAGAATTGATCTGGTGCAAAATTGTGAAGTGGCAGGAATTCATCTTTGGGACTTTCTTGCATCATTGATCTGACCTCCTTCATTCCTCCCTCCCGGCAATGTGATTTCCCAGCCTCACCTTTGTGTTTTCCTCACTTATTCTGTCTCAGCTGGTTAGTGATTGGTTGCTGTTAAAAGTTGGTATGACTAGGAGCCTATGGGCCTTCCTCATCCATAAACCAGCCAAGAGTTCTCAACCACGTCGCTCTACACACTTCAGTCCGGCCGCCACCTCCACGTTCGCAGAACGAGGTGAAAGCTTCTGGCTGTGAAGCAGTTACCAGGATTATCTCTTGTCATTGTGTCCTTGTATCATTTCTTCTCTGTACTTGCACAGGACTCTGTATATGGCTTTCCCTCTGTGATTTATCACCTTGTATGGTGATCGCTTGCTCATCATTCTATCTTTCCTACAATATTATGAAATCGTAGAGAGCCAAGATAGTATTTTGTTAACGCATTCTCAGTACCTAGTGGTGTGCCTGACATAAAATAAAATAAAATAAAATAAAATAAAATAAAATAGAATAGAATAAAATAAAATTAAAATAAGATTAAAATAGAAGGCTTGACAAATAAGTAGAAGAATCTCTTTTGCTGCTGCTTTCCCTGGTTCTCCCAATTCTGTTTTTTTTTATTTGTTTGTTGTTTGTTTGCTTGCTTGCTTAAAACTAATAAATTTATTATCTTACAGTTCAGGAGCCAAGAAGTGTGGAATCTAGGGGTCAGCAGGATCAAACTCTCTCTGAAACCTATAAGGGAAAACCTTTCCGTGCCTCTCCCTACCTTGCAGAGATGGCTGGCAATCACATGGCCTTCTCCCGTGTGTGTGTGTGTGTGTGTGTGTGTCCTGTAATTTTCTGAGTGCTTTTTTCCAGGACTTTCGGTCATCCACTTTGTTTTTTGCTACTCCTTTTCTGAGGGTCTCTGATTCTCTATTATTTATTGAGTCTTCTGTTTCACATTTACTGGTATTTATATTGTTGTGATGTTTGTCTTTCTTCCTCGCTGTGAATCTACTTTGTAACCTCACTTAACAACAGGTCCAACTGTTTCAATACCCAGACTTTACTGGGGACAAACACAGCTTGCCTGCTTCAGCTGCTTTGACTCCTGATACCTGTCCAGACCCAACTATCTTTTCTTCTTTTTGCAACGTTGGATCTTGGAGTTAAAAGATGTGGCTTTGAACCCTGACTCTGTATCCTTCTGGCTGTGTGACCTATAACTTAGCCTTTTGAACTCATGTTCCACATCTGTGTCAGATAGGTAGTAACAATACCCTTGTCTCCAGAATGAATGAGATAATATGTGTAGAAGGACTTTGTAAATGAACAGCAAGCTTGTAAATGAACACCAGAATTAGGGGGCCATCACTGCTTTGTGTTTAAGAAGTTCATAAACACAGGAGTGCCTGGGTGGTTCAGTCCGTTAAGCACCTGGCTTCGACTCAGGTCATGATCTCGTGGTTTGTGGGTTCAAGCCCCGTGTCGGGCTTTGTGCTGACAGCTCAGAGCCTGGAGCCTGCTTCAGATTCTGTGTCTCCCTCTCTCTCTGCCCCTTTTCCCCTCACCTCTGTATCTCTCTCAAAAATAAGTAATTAAAAAAATTTAATAAAAAAAAGTTAAGTTCTTAAACACAGAAAACCTCCCTCAAGCCATAATAATAAGGCTCTTCTAAAGTAAAGAGTGAACACTTTAAGATTTGGCATATCACCTTGGAAGGATAGCCAACGTTGGACTAGGTCATCTTTGGAACCGGTGAGAAATGCTGTTTTATAGTTTGCTAAATTTAGGTCTGAGCCACATCGAACTAAAAGTTGAACATTCTCTAACTTAGATTCATGTTTGTAAATTATTTTTAAATTGGTTTCTTTGAATTTTAAGCAATTCTGGATGTTTAAGCCTGACAATATGTTTGTTATATAATGAGTGAAAAAATTGCAAAAAAAATGAGCTACATCACACATTAGTGTTGGTTTGCAATAGCCTTTAGAAACAGGTAAAAAAAAAAAATACTTAAGGAATTAAGCCAGATACCGTAAAGTCTTGGTATTAAAATTTCAGATGGGAGTGCCTTGATGGCTCAGTTGGTTAAGAGTCTGACTCTTGATCTCAGCTCAGGTCTTGATCTGAAGATTGTGAGTTCAAGCCCCACATTGGGCTCCACCTTTGGCTCTGTGCTGGGCATGAAGCTTACTAAAAAAAAGAAAAATCAGATTAGCAGGCCTGAAAACCTCAGATAATTCTGTCCATTGGAATTTGAAAATATTTTCCAAATTTTATTGATTTCATACTCAAACTATTCCAACCATATTTCTGTTTTGTAAAACGTAGAACTTACAACATTGACATTTTCTATAAAAGAAGAATGCTATTTTTAAGAATATAGTTCTTTTCTACTTTGTGGGAAGGTTTCAAAGATTGTAGTCAAGGAACTGTTTATAGAAAATATGCAGTGAATGAGCAAGTCTGACACTCCCAAGTAGGATTACAGATATTAAGATGCCATATTAATACTAATTTTAAGAGCTTGTAAATAAATAAGTCGTAAAAAAAAAAAAAAAAATAAGTCCCAGGGATGAAAAGCACAGCATAGGGAATAGTCAATAATATTGTAATAACTTGTATGGTGACAGGGGGTGAACATTTTGTAATGTATAGAATTGTTGAATCACTACATCATATACCTACGTCACAAGCCACTAGGTCATAAACCAATGTATGTCAACTACACTTCAGTTAAAAAATTTTAAAGAGTTTGAATTTCTTTTCTAACTTACATTTTTTTTTAAAAGTGCTTGCGAATGTCAGTCTTTGGTTGAAAATGCATTTGAAATGCACTCTGAGCTAAAGTGTTTTAAAGGGTTTTGAAATTTGGGGGGGGGTTGCTGCTAACAGTTGTGTTATAAATACCTCTCGTGGTACAGATGTGATTTACACCTTTTGCTTTGCTGCACTATTTCGTAAATCATAATCCTTTCTCATGATAATGATGTGTTGCTTCGAGCTGGCGAAATAATAGCTGAACACCTTTGAAGAGCTTATGTAATGTTTGCAACATACTCCACTGAAGATCTGTAGATTTTTGGAAGCCCTGTGCTCTGTTCAAAATGGCCGAAGGGAATTTAGAGAATCGCCATGCTGACTTTGGTACATTCAAGTTTAAGTACACTCTGAATATTTATTTTTAATTCATGCTTCAGCTAGTCCCCACGCTATTCATATTCTTGTAGCAGTAAACCGGTTAAGCATGATTGATGGAAAAGAACTGTACAAATTCAAGGAGGTCTATACGGGAAAAGGTGAGGCTTCAGTCGTGAGCTGGGAAGCTTTTTGTAGAAAGGGCTAGATAGTAAATATTTTTGATTTTAAAGACCATATGATCTGTTTTGCAACTACTCGATTCTGCTGTTGTGGTGTGAAATCAGCCATACACGGTGCGTCAATGGGTAAGCATTGCTGTGTTCCAATTAGACTTTATAAAAAGAGACGACGGGGCAGACTGGGGCTGTGGGTTGTGAATCGCTCACACCTGTTCTAAGCAGAAGCTTTGTCATTGCTTACATTTTTTTTAACCTCTTTTTCTCCACAGAGAGGATTCAGAACAACACAGAAGATTAGAGAGATGTTAATAATCATCAGAACTCGAGACAAGGCCTCCGACTTACTGCTGTAGCTGAAAGAGCTGCTTTGGGAGAGAGTAAGCGATTGCCCTTCTAATCCTGCAGTCTTTATTAAGAACGAATAAACAGTTGAGGTGAGAACCTAAACTCAGAAGACAAGGTGGCCGTCTCCTTGGGTGAGTCTCAAAGCCCGTCCTCTGTGGCAGTTACTGGTATTGGCTCTACATGGACAGATTGCCTATGAACCAAGCAGAGGCGTGAGTCGAAATCCAGGCCAAATGGACTCAGTTTCTAGGACTGAGGTGTCACAATGCCGAGTGGCTGATGACTCACGATCCTTGTCTCACCCGCTTTTCCTATGGCTTAAGTGTCACGCCTTTTGCTGCTTGTTTCCACATCTAGAGAAAGGAAAAAGTGGGTGGAAGGGTGGCTAAAACAAGTAATTGAAGATGGTCTTGGGAGAATGGAACATAAAGGGTGGAGCAGCAGAAATGGCACCAAAAAAGAGAGAGAGAGAGAGAGAGAGAGAGAGAGAGGAAATAGACGGTTGGAGACCAATCTGGCTCTAAGCAGAGATTCTGAATAAGTGGAATTATTTGGGGTGCCATCACTTTTGCCTCCCTTTGCTCCACCCCATTACTTCTCGCACGCTGGGCATGAGTGCCACTTGAGGGTCTGGAAAACCTTCTCCCGGCCTTGGGCAAGGCTGGAACGTCCAGGCTTCTCTTCTCTCTCCCCACTTGACTGGTTTCGAAATTTTCAGATAATCTCAGATAGCTTTTAAAAGGAAGGACCATCATTTTTACACTAAGGTGGAATAATTGAGAGCCCCGAATTAATCTGTAATTTATGACATTCAGGAAGTGTAGGGAGATCATTTTCAGCAGAGGGGAGTCCCACGCAATCCCTTCAATGACACTAAGTAAGCCCCGAGTGCTTGCTTTTGGGTCAGGACAGGCGTCTGTTGCCAGTATGGGTTACGAAAACAACAACACAAATGGTGAAACTCTTGGAGCCCAAGGGGTCACCTGCTTCTCTAGACTCTGTAGACCACCCTTTCTTTTAATATCTAAATATGGCAACTTGAGACTCTGCCCCATACCAAGATGAGACTATCCTTTGGTGTTCCTGCAGATTTCAGGGGGAATAGAAATCTTGATTGGCCTACTGAGCAGTTTGCTTCTTAAATGTCACTTGTCATCCCTGGGGATTCCTTTTCTCTTGCTGGCCCACTCTCCCCCTGAGGTGAACACCACCCTGGTTTTTCCATTTTTCGTGAATAACTCGAAAAAATAACTCGTGCATGGCAGACTTTTTCCAAGGTTGGCAGTAATCGTGGGCAATTATAAGTATAGTACCATATGGACCTCAATTTAAATTTAATATTAGATATTAGCTTCCCAGTAGTCATTTCTGATAATAGAAGGTGAGCTTCCTCTCTTCTCAGGACCCTTCCCTTGGCACTGGGGGTCTTCCTTCCTTGCTTCCCGGCTCATTCTCGCATGCTTCATTATTCCTTTTATCCCTCTGCCCTTTGTCTTCTCTTTCTATAATATCTTTTCACCTTCTCTGTAGAGCAATTTCATTCTCTGTTTTTCAAACCCTCTTCTAAAGGTGGAGAGGTTCTCTGTGCAGATGTATGCACAAAAAGATTATTGAGGTAATTCTTTAAATACAGAGCTTTCTGGGGCACCTGGATGGCTCAGTCGGTTAGGTGTCCAACTCTTGATCCTGGTTCAAGTCACAATCTCTTGGTTCATAAGATCAAGCCCCATGTCGGGCTTCATGCTGACAGTGCAGAGCCTGCTTAGGATTCTCTCTCTCTCTCTCTCTCTCTCTTTCAAAACAAATAAATAAACTTAAAAAATAAATATAGAGCTTTCTCCCAAATATGAATTATACCATCCCCTAGAATGAAACAAAAAAGATGCAGTCAAGTCTTGTGCAATAATAGCGATTTTAATTATTGACTCTCTGGCAATTTAATGACACATGCAATCACCTTTTTCTCAGTTCTACGTTTTGAAATCTCTTGGGTCTTTAAATCTTAAACAGTGGAACTATGTTCCACTCCCTCCTTCTTGAAGTTCTTACACATTTTGGTTTCCATGGCATTGTACTTGTTCGGCTTCTTAAAACTCATTGAGCATGTCTCTTCCATTTCATTTCTTGGCTTTTTTGTTTCCCCCTGGTAACCTAGCCCAAGGATTCTGGGTTAAAATACAAGCTGCAGTGTGGGAGTGTCAGGCAAGTTCATGGAACTCTGAGAGGGTCCCAAAAGGCAACAGGCAACATTATCCAACCTATTCTTTCATCTCTGATCACTCCCACATTAATTACGATGTACACCAAGTACATATGTGTCTATTTGTTTTACTTCTCAAGTGATAGGCTCTATTAACAGCTTTTGTGATTTAGCCCCTCCTTACTTGTCTATCTGCCAGGGGTTCTAAAGGGCCAGTCACTCAAGCTAGAAATGTGGCATCATCACTGAAACATCTTTGCCCCCATCCCTGAGATTCAGGTGACAACTGGGTCCTTATCACATTTTCCTTCCCTTTCCAGCCTCATTTCTGTCTTCTCCGTTCTGTTTGTATTTGCCAGCACCCTCGTCCAGCCAGCCCCGTGCTGCCTTCATCTCCTCCAGTTACCCAGGGAGACCCAAAAGTTGTCTCTTCTCCGAGTAGGGAACCAGTGGAATGGATCCCTGAAACTCAGTGAACATAGCGTTGCTTCACTCCGGCATTTCCATGCCCACAAGCATTCTGTTACCTCTGACACAACTGCATCTGGTAAGTGTTTTAATGGGACGGAGCAAAATTGTTCTGAATTCCTCTCCCAACTGCTTGGCGAGTTGCGCCCCGGCTGGGCCTCGGGAAGCTGGATCTGGTGCGGGCGTGGACCGCAAAGCAGGAGGGCTCTCTGCTGCCAGGTATGGAGCGAACTGAAAACAGAACAGGGATTTGGGCGAACACGAGCGGTGGAACTTGCCCTGTTGGGGGGGAGGGTCTGACCGCAGGTGACCACCTGCTGCCCAAAGTCACACTCAGGCCCACGTGCCTGATACTCTCTGGGGGCGAGGACCAGCCGTACGGGTCATTTTAAAGAAAATGGGGATGACTGTTAGAAGACACGTGGCCTGAAACTGCAGTCAGAAACCCAACACACGTATGGCGGTTTTAGGGTCTCACTCACTTGTCATTTTACTCTGTTAATTTGGTGGATAATTGAGAAGCAATTCTGCCATTCACCATTTCAGTCAATGCACGCACAGCACTACCGAAGATGCTTAACGTCTCCTCTTCTCTCATGGAAGGATATTCCGGTGGCAGGAAGTAGATCATGAAACAGGAAATAACCTAATCACAGAGAAGAGGGATACAAGGAAGGAATGAAACCAGCCAGTGGGGTAGAGAATGACGAGAAGAATCGTATTATAGATTGGATGCTAAGGGGACAAGTACTATTTTATTTATTTATTTATTTGTAACATTTTTATTTATTTTGAGAGACAGAGCAGGAGGGAGAGAGGAACAGAGAGAGAGGGAGACACAGAATCCGAAGCAGGCTCCAGGCTCTGAGCTGTCAGCACAGAGCCCGACACGGGGCTTGAACCCACAAACCGCGAGATCATGACCTGAGCCGAAGTCGGCCGCTTAACCGACTGAGCCACCCAGGCGCCCCAGGGACAAGTACTATTTTAAATGGAGATCTGACTAATGAGAAGGGGCCAACCACACAAGGAGGTTAATCCTAGATAGAAGGAATAGGAAGCACAGTATTCCAAGACAGGAACAAAGACAATAGAAAATTCAGTGTGATCAGGGAGTGAGGAGCAACTGTCAGAAGAGACAGAGATGAGAATTGAGAGACGGGCAAACGTCAGATATTAGGAGACTTGCGGCAGGAGAATGACGTGTGAGTTTCAATGGGAAACTACTGGGCGCCTGGGTGGCTCAGTCCGTTGAGTGTCTGACTTCTGCTCAGGTCATGATCTCACACTCCTCGAGTTCCAGCCCGGTGTAAGGCTCTGTGCTGACAGCTCAGAGCCTGGAGCCTGCTTTGGATTCTGTGTCTCCCTTTCTCTCTGCCCCTCCCCACTTATGCTCTGTCTCTTTCTGTCTATCAAAAACAAAATATAAGGCTGATGCCAATTTCAAAAATAAATAAATAAATGGGAAACTACTGATGGGTCATAAGGAAGGGAGGGGCACTCTCATTTTTTGTCTCCCTTCAGGCTCAGAGGGTCACTCTGACAGCAGTTTTACCGTTCATTGCTCATCCTGTTTCCCTTTTCTTTGAGCATGGCTATATTTTTTCACTCAAAATTCCAGAGGAAACCAAGTAATTGGCAGGTAATTAATTGCTGTTAATTGGGCCACCTCCTAAGTTGCTGGACAAACCATGGATGGACCACTCTTGGGTTAGCTTTCAAGTTTTGTTATAAGCACCTGTTCAGAGGAAAACTTACTTGCTTCTATGAATTGGGAGCTCAGGGCAGGTGCATTTCAACTAGAATGGAAACAGTGTCAGGAATGGCAGACCGGTGTGTTCAATTCATACCTTCTTCTGCATGCTTAAAATTAAGGGGCGAACTAATAAAACATTATTGAAGTAAAGGGCGCCTGGGTGGCTCAGTCGGTTAAGCATCCGACTTCGGCTCAGATCATGATCTCACTGTTCGTGAGTTCAAGCCCTGGGTCGGGCTCTGTGCTGACAGCTCAGAGCCTGGGGCCCACTTTGGATTCTGTGTCTCCCACTCTCTCTCTGCCCCTCCTCTGCTCACACTGTCTCTCTCTCTCTCTCTCTCTTAAAAATGAATAAACATTAAAAAAAATTTTTAAAAAGTAATTGAAGTAAAATGCATGATATATGTTATATAATTACAATATTTTGTATATTATATTATGAATTGAAGTAAAATGCATATAACATTGTGTATTACATTACATAATTACATTTTATATATTATATAATATATGACACATAATAATATATTATATAAAATAACTATATCACATAAAATTATTTCCTTTTTGGCCTACAGAATATATTTTCCTAGAAAACGAGGGATGGTGGTTGATGTGAAATCAGACCCAGTTTCCTTGGCCCTGGATTCATGTCTGGCAACATGGCTAAAAGACACTAGCGCCTGGGTTGTAGTCCTTGATGGAGATGTCTTTGTGGCCCTTTTTGGCAGCTCGGCAGATAATCTGCCCATATACATCTGGTGTATTGCTGTGAAATGTTGCACACATAGCATCTGAAACACCTGTTCCTTGTTATTTTCCTTGCTGAGAAGTAAGTAGTTTCCATTTTATCTTACCCACACACTTCTGATGTGTCTTAGAGATCCTGGATCAACGTACTCAGTCATAGGTTAATCTAACACCCATGGACTAAAAAGACATGTCTAAGATACCAAGCTAAATATTGACAAACCCCAGAATAGAACCTGTGTATTCTCTTTTCTATTTCAGTAATTGTTATAATTGCGTCTGGAGATGGGAAGGGGAGTAGGAAAAAAAAAGTAATGCAACATGTAGGAACACTGAAATGTAGGAATTGAATTTGGTTGGGGAAAGGCAGTGGTGAGGATAATTAAGAGGAAAATGGCACATTCAGATAAAGAGAAAATGGGATGGAAAATGAGAAAAGGGAATACAATAAAAGGGAGGTATCCAACATAGAAAATTAGACAATGTGGCCTGTAAGCCATTTTGAACTCAGTCAATCCCTTTAAGTCTTAAGAGAATTTTGTATTTTTTAATTTTTTTTAAATTTGAATTTTTTTTTAATGTTTTATTTTTGAGAGAGAGAGAGACAGAGTGTGAGTGTGGGAGGGGCAGAGAGAGAGGGAGACACGGAATCCAAAGCAGGCTCCAGGCTCTGAGCTGTCAGCACAGAGCCTGACACAGGGCTTGAACTCATGAACTTGAGCCAAAGTCAGATGCTTAACTGACTGAGCCACCCAGGTGCCCCTTAAGAGAATTTTTTAATGTGGCCGTGTTTTAACTAGCTTGATCTCTTTGAAGGGCTTTTGTCATGAAAGTAAGAAGTAGTCAAGGATTTTCTTGACTGTGGTTCTATGTCAGATTGAGATGTCATGGCTTGACTTTTCTATAACTGCCTGATGGGTTCCCAAAGATGGCGAATGCCGAGTAAAGCAGGCTTATTGACCAGGGAAATATAACCCTTGAGTCAGCAACTGTCTGGACCTTGTGGGATAATCAGAGTTCAGCAGAAGCATAGAGGATACTCTTTCTTCTTTTCTACTATGCTTTAATCATTTCTTCTTATAAGACATTGCTTTGAGGGGTACCTGGGTGGCTCAGTCGGCTGAGTGTCTGACTTAGGCTCAGGTCATGATCTCACGGTCTGTGAGTTCAAGCCCCACACCAGGCTCTGTGCTGACAGCTCAGAGCCTGGAGCCTGCTTCGGATTCTGTGTCTCCCTCTCTCTCTGCCTCTCCCCCGCTCATGCTCTGTCTCTCTCTGTGTCAAAAATAAACATTAGAAAAAATTTTTTATAAAAAGACATTGCTTTGAGGATTAAAGAATCAGAATCCTTAGGGTGCTTACTGTCTATGAAAAATATTCTGTTGTTTCATAAACAGGATATGCTGCTCTAGGCAGGGATTAAGAAGATTTTTCTGTAAAGGGCCAGATAGTAAATATTTTAGGGTTTGCTGACCATACTTACTGTTGTAGGGTGACAAACAATTGCAACTACTCAACTTTGCCAATGTCATACAAAAGGTACAAAAAGGTTTTACAATACATAAAGGAATGGGGGCACCTCGGTGGCTCAGTCGGTTAAGCGTCTGACTTCGGCTCAGGTCATGATCTCACGGTTCGTGAGTTCAAACCCCACGTCAGGCTCTGTACTGACAGCTCAGAGCCTGAAGTCTTCTTCAGATTCTGTGTCTTTCTCTGCCCCTCATGTCTCCCTCTCAAAATAAATAGACATTAAAAACAAACAAACAATACATAAAGGAATGGGTGTAGCCATGTTCCAACAAATTTTATTTGCAAAAACAGGTTATGCCTATTTGAACCTACCAAGCTAGAGGAGCAAAAAAAAAAGAATAAAGAAAACTGAGGAAGGCCAAAGAACTTATGGATACAATCAAATGGATTAATATATGTATAATGAGAGTCCCAGAAGAAGGGAGAGGAATGGGAAGATAGTGTATCTGAAGAAATAATGGCCCCAAACTTTTCAAATTTGTGAAAATAAAGGGACATACAAATTTAAGAAGCTCAGTGAAACTTAGCTGTGAAAAACCCAAAGAGGCTCACATTATGATGCATTATATTCAAACTGTCAAAAGTTACAGATGAAGAGAATCTTAAAAGCAGCAAGACAAAAGTGGCTGATCATGTGCAAGGAAGCTCCTCTCAGATTATCACCTCTCAGGTGCCTCAGCAGAAAGCTTGTAGGTCAGAAGAGGGTGGGGTGACATATTCAATGTACAAAATAAAAAAAAAAGCTGTCAACCAAGAATACTATATCTGACAAAACTGTTTTTCAAAAATGAAAGCGTAATTAAGACTTCCCCAGATTAAAAAAAATTTTTAAATGTTACCCAGATAAACAAAAGCTACAGGAGTTCATCACCACCAGATTTGCCCTATAGTAAATGCTAAAGGGAATCCTTCAACTTTAAATGAAATGAAACTAGACAGCAACACAAAATCATATGAAAATATAGAGGTCTCTAGTAAAGGTAAATATATGGACAGATATAAGATCCTGTAGAATTATAATGTTGATGTATAAGTCACTTTTAATTAGCATATGGAATTTAAAAGACAAAGCCCAAAAATATAAATCTATTGCTAATTGATATATAATATAAAACAATGTAATTTGAGGGGGAAGAGATATAAAGGAGTAGAGTGCTTGTGATTAAAGTTATCATCAGTTTAAAGTAGATTTTACAACTTTATGATGTCTTATACAACACTCTTGGGAACCACAAAGAAGGTACCTATAGAAAATGCACAGAAAGAAATCAGAAGGGAATCAAAGCACATCACTATATATTAAAAAAATATATATCAAAGAGACACAAAGGAAGACCGTGCGAGAGGAAAAGGAGAACAAAAGAGCTACAAGAAGAAAACAGTAAAATGGCAAAAGTTATTCTCTATCAGTAATTGCTTTAAATGTAAAGGGATTCAACTCCCCAATCTAAAGGCAAAGATTGGCTGAATGAAACTAAAAACAAAATAAAATGAATTTAAAAACAAACAAAACCAAAAAAAAAAAAGATCTAAGTATTTGCTGTCCACAAGAGGCTCACTTCAGATGTAAAGACACACACAGGCAGAAACTGAAAGGAGAGAAAAAGATATTCCACGCAAATGGAAACCAAAAGATAGCAGAGTGGCAATACCAATATCAGACACAAGAGAAAAAGAAGGTCTTTCTCTGTCTCTATCTCTCCTTCTCTCTCTCTCTCAGTGTGTGTGTGTGTGTGTGTGTGTGTGTGTACTATTTACCATAGCATCAAAAAGAATACTTAGGAACAAACTTAATCAAGGAGGCAAAAGACTTGTGTACTGGAAGTTAAAGAAGACAGAAATAAATGGAAAGACATCCTATGCTCATGGTTGGAGGACTTAATATTGGTAAAATGTCCATATTACTAAAAGAGACCTACAGGTTCAATGCAATCCCTGTCAATATCCTAATGGCATTTTTTTTTCCAGAAATAGAAAAAAAAAATCCTAAAATTTACATGGAATCTCAAGGGACATGAATAGCAAAACCAGTCTTGAAAAAAAAAAAAAAAGTTGAAGGTCTCATACTTCCTGATGTTAAAACATATTACAAAACTGCAGTATCGAAACAGCGTGGAACTGATATACAGACAGACATATAGACCAATGGAACCAACACTAATCCCAGAAATAAGCCCTAGCATATACGGTCATATGATCTTCAGCCAGAGTGCCAAGACCACTCAGTGGGGGAAAGTACCATCTTCAACAAATGGTGTTGGGAAAACTGAATTTTTACATGCAAAAGAATGAAATTAGACCTTACCTTAAAAATGGATATGAGACCTAAAAATATAAAACTCATAGGGGAAAATCTATGACGTTGCATTTGGCAATAATTTCTTGGCTACGATGCCAAGAGCACAGGTGACAAAGCATAATAGACAAATGAAACTACCTCAATCTTAAAAAAGGAAGCAAGAAACAGAGTGAAAAGGCAACCCACAGAATGGGAGAAAATGGTTGCATATCATACATCTAATAAGGGGAAAAATCTAGAATATTTAAAAAACTACAATTCAACAAGAACAATATCATGGGCAGACTTGAATAGGGCATTTCTCCTAAGAAGAGCTGCAAATGGATAATAAGCATGTGACAAGATGCTCAATATCACTAATCATTACTGAAATACAAATCAAAACTGCATTAAGATATCACCTCAGACCCATTAGGATGGCCATGATAGAAGAACAAAATAAAAAAAACCACAAAAACATAAAATAACTAGTGCTGGGGAAGATGAGGAGAAATGGAACCCTTGTACGGTGTTGGTAGGATCGTAAAATGGTGCGGCCATTATGGACAACAATATGGAGGTTTCTCAAAAAATTAAAACTTGAACTACTGTATGGTCTAGCAATTCTATTTCTGGATATATGTCTAAGGGAATTGAAAGCAGAGTCTGAAAGAGATATCGATACACTAATGTTCGCTGGAACATTATTCACAATAGCCAAGAGGTAGGTGCAATTCATGTGTCCATGGCTGGATGGATAAAAAAAATATATGGTTTGTGCATACAATGGCATATTATTCAGCCTAAAAAAGGAAATTTTGTCACATACTACAACATGCATGAACCTTAAGATCATTCTGTTAAGTAAAATAAGCCAGTCACAGAAAGACAAACACTGTGTGATTCCACTCATATGAAGTATGTGAGTTAGTCAAATTCATAGCAGTAGAAAGTAGAATGATTATTACCGAGGTCTAGGGGACAAGAAGTGGGGAGTTCATGTTCAATGGATATAGAATTTTGGTTTTTCAAGATGAAGAAATTCTGAAGACCTGTTTCATAATAATGTAAATATACTCAACACACAGTAAACCATGAACATAAAATTTTAAGGTGGTAAATTTTATGTGCCTTTTTAAAACTGTTTTTATTCTACCTTCTTTCTTATAATGTATTTTCTTTGATTGTTTAAATAGGCTCCACACCAAACATGGGGCTCAGACTCACGACCCCAAGATCAAGAGTCACATGCTCTATCAACTGAATTAGTCAAGGCACAGCATGGTGGGCTTTTTTTTTTTTTTTTTCTTTTCCAGAAAGCAGGTCATGGCGTAGACTTGGCCCTCGGACCATAGTTCGCTGTAAGCATTTCTGAAATAGAAGGAAAAATAAAAGTGCAGTGCTTTCTGTGTTTTCCGGGGACCATGAAACAAGGCATTGTCTTGTAAATTATCTTAAGTTGTGTTAGGAATAAAGACGGGGCATGTGACTAAATATTCTGTATTTGGGGGGGAAATATTCTGGGGATAAAGTACTTTGAACCTGGGGGTTGGAGGAGGTAATGATTTGCTGTTGGGAGTGAAGTAAGTAAGGAGAAAAATGACTGTGGTTTATGTTTGCTAAGTCTGCATAGTGTGGAGGGACTACATGACTTCTAAGAATGTAAACAAATCATAACTAAAAAAAATATATCCAACTGGATTTTCCCTCTTGGGATGAGGTGGGTGATAGATTCCCATATGTTCTGTCTAACAGAGTTTTATTCCAATTTTTCTTCATGAAAGCAACTATTTTAAAAAAATGTTGGGTTCCATAAGAAATACATTGCTATCTATAATTTTGGGGGGTTATGGTCCAATCCCTTATATGTTTTATTTGCCTAGACTAAATCGGATTGTAAAACCTTTGGCATGGGGACCAGATCTTTTACTTGGTGAAGAACAAAAATGTACAGACACAGTGCCCCGTGCATCATAGTTACTGTAAACATTGCATTGAACATAGTAATCTGAGTGAGGAATTTGAAGTAATAGGATAAATAATATTTAAAGGAGGCCTATAAAAGAAGATTTGGGCACCTGGGTGGCTCAGTCGGTTAAGCGTCTGACTCTTGATTTTGGCTCAGGTCATGATCTTACAGTTCGTGGATTTGAGCCCCAGGTCAGGCTCTGCACTGACAGTGTGGAGCTTACTTAGGATTCTCTCTCTGCTCTCTGCCCCTCCCCTGCTCATGCTCTCTCTCTCTCTCTCTCTCTCTCTAATAAGAAATACATAATTTTAATAAATAAATAAATAATCTCTCTAATAAATAAACTTAAAAAAAAGATGCTAATTGTAAAATGGGATTAAACTGGACTGTCAAAGATGCAGTGTCCCATGTTCATGGTACTTCAAATAATGTGAAAATGTTTCATTTCTTGTTTCTACCTTTTCTGCAGTTACTTTTGATTGCCTTGGGGAAGTGTTACTATGTACACACACACACACACACACAGTGCATTGTACTTATTTGCCCAATGACAAAAATATTCCTATTCATTTGTAACTTCTAACTGCAGATTTTTCCTGGCTATTAGGTCAAAGTGGATTATCTGGAAATGAAGCGGAGAAAAAGTTGCTGCTTTGGTAATTCACAAGCCCAGTTTTCTCCCATTTTCCCTAAATGCGGCACCTGGTACCTCCTGGTCCAGGGACAGGGTGGTGTTGTCCACCAGATTTCTCCATCACATAGAAAGGACCCCTTTAGGATCGAAAGGCACAGGCTTCACCCCATCCAAATTCTGTCATTATGGGAAGCTCAGTAAGTGGTCAGCATTTTCCTAAATGAATACATGGCACCACCACGAATATTCCTTGAGGGTAAATTCCTGGAAATGGACTTTTTCTGATAAAATCTTTTTATCCATGTTGCCAGCTTCCGCGGAATGGCTGTGCAGATAGATTCTCCACATGAGTGTAGGGATGTGGCTGCTTCCCAGGAAATGTTCCCTCTACATCTACATGACAGCAATTAATCCAGACCAATTAGTTTCGAAACAATGGCACAGCTCTCTGGTGAAACCACACACTTGGTGTTTTACGACGCCTGGATTAGGTGCACTGAGGCTTCCACGGCAGGGGACGGTTTATGAAATGGTGCCCCAGTGCCTCCAAAATCTTCTTTGTTGTTGTTTATTTATTTATTGGGGGTTGGGGGGGAAGAGAGAGGGAGAGAGAGAATCCCAAGCAGGCTCTGTACTGTCGGCACAGAGTCCAATACCGAGCTTGATCCCGTGACCCTGAGGTCATGACCTGAGCTGAAATCAAGAATCAGACACTTAACCCGCTGAGCCACCCAGGCGCCCCTCAAAATCTTCTTCTGCTTTAACAGATTGGTCCCTGAATCAGAGAGATGATTTATTAAATGTGCCTTTTTGTGAAGAAGCATCTTGAGGAGGTAGAGAGCATCGCTTTTACAAAAACAATTGGATGAACACTATTGTTTTCAAAAATACCATGGACCTGGGGCGCCTGTCCCAGTCAGGTAAGCATCCGACTCTTGATTTCGTCTCAGGTCATGATCTCATGATTTGTGAGTTTGAGCCCCACATCAGGCTCTGTGCTGATGGTACAGAACCTGCTTGGGATTCTGTCTGTCCTCCTTTCTGCCTCTACCCCACTTGTGTTTATGTGCGCTCTCTCTCTCTCTCTCTCTCTCAAATAAATAAAACTTAAAAAAAATACTTTAAATACCATGGAACTTATTTCATGACTAGGTTAGACACCCAGTCAAATATTTTTTATGCATTGCATTGCCAGGAACTCTGCTAGGAATTTGGAGTATAGGGAAGAATAAAACACTCACTTTGACTTAGGAGCTCACAGCCTCCTGGGGGTAGACAGATGTGTGAAGACTGGTAACTGAAAACACTCAGGGACCCGGCCCCTTGCAGTAGGCTCTCGCCTGCACGTGTGGCCTGGGGGAAATGTGCTCTGTCCTCTCTCAAGCACAGAAAGAAAGGGAAACATCAAGTCCCTTATTAGTGCTTACTTCTACCCCATCCAGCTATTGGAATGAATGACCACAGTCATTTAGCATTTTTTCCATTTAAAAATGGCACATATGGACACTGATGTCACTTTAGTCTAAAATGTCAAGTATTTCTCCCGATCTATGAAAAAAAAAACATCATCACCAAAGCAGAACAAGTGTGATCACAAAATCCCAGATAAGAGTAAAGAATGAGAAGAATTTTGTCTTTAGCCAAAAAGACCCATTTGCCTCTTGCTACTTACATCTTCTCTTTGAAAATCAGTGCCATATTTTTTAGGGGCTTTCATCCATGATTACTGATTTTGGATTGTCAATAAATGCTAGATTTAAAGGAAAAGGAATGATTTCCCCAACCCCATAGTGATTTAGAGTAGACGGGCTTGAACAGAAGATTTTCAGGTAACTGTCGGTCTTTCAGGGGTTTTATTTCCTGAGCATCTTTCCCCCTGAACACTTCTTGTAGGAATGCCATGCTAATTACGATGTTTACAGCATGGTGCTAAAGTGATAAAACAGAACTCAAAATTACAGGGATGCCTAGATTACATCTGTGTTAAAATAGGTATGCATGTGAGAAAAACTGGAAAGGAACAACCTTAAGATAAAACTATTCATTATGTTAGAGGCAGGAAATTGACGTGATATATTTTTCACCTTTAAAACTTCTTTAATATTGCCATCAAGACTGTTTCTATCATTTTGAAAGTTTCGTGATAATAATGTCAAAACAAATACCTTATCTGAGAGGATCAAAGTTAACACCAAGCCCTGCCAAGGTTGTGCCCTGACTTTGAAATTCTACTGGTCAGTGAAATCATAAAAAATGTGAGCAGCTGACGTTGGGTGGCCAGCTTTTACATTGGCAAGTAAGAAATGTTTCTGCAATCTTCTGTCAGAATCTTTTTCAAAGAGGCCGTTTCAACGCCAGAAAACTATACTTAATGAAGCATCAGAGGCAACCGGGGTATGAGTGTTGAGCGTCGGTAGTCACTACATGGCTGTGGGTACCTGGCTTCTGGTGCCCTAGTAGCTAAGCATCAACACTCCATCTGAACTTATAGGGCTGGAAGGTTTTACCAATGCTTCCGTAATCAACACTGTCAGTTGCATATGAAACACTCATTTCCTCCCCTTTTTCTTTCCTATTATGACATTTACCCCATGTCCTCTTCCATTTTTTTAAAAAAAAATTTAACATTTATTCATTTTTGAGAGACAGAGTGCAAGCGGAGGGAGGGGCAGAGAGAGAGGGAGACACAGAATCTGAAGCAGACTCCAGGCTCTGAGCTGTCAGCACAGAGCCCGACGCGGGGCTCGAACTCACGAACTGTGAGATCATGACCTGAGCTGAAGTTGGATGTTTAACCGACTGAGCCACCCAGGCACCCCTGTCCTCTTCCATTTTTAAAAGTTAACACCCATCCCGGTTCCAGCTACAGAATAGGATCCAAATTTCGTGTAAGTCAATTATGACATGGTACTCCCACAATTGCTGTTTATATATACACTAGATATGTGACCTAATTTGACTGAAGGGAAAGACTTACAGATTTTATGTATAGGCTGACCAGTGACTATATGTCTTGGTTTGTCCGTGACAGTCTTAGTTTATGCTCGTTTTCTTGGCATGACTATTAACAGTGCCTCCCTTTCATTCTTAAAAGCATGGTGGTTTGGAAAACAAATTATAGGTTTGTTCATCCTTATTGTAAACCATCCTTGGGGGAGATGTTTTTTTTCTTTTCCCTCCCACTAAACGTAAACAAAAATTTATGTAGCCTTGTTAACTGTTATCTTGAAAATCTGAGGGACACCTGTCGTAGGATGATTCTGACCCTGAGGTCTGAGAAGTGAGGACAAGAAGCCAAAGAACTCAATATTTAATGACACAGTTGAGTTCTTGATCATATAAAGCTGGATCCTACTCTGCCTTGGACTTCTATGAGTCAACAAATAGTATTCTTGTGTATGACAGATTAACTTGTTGCCCTGTTACTTGCAGACCGGATGACCCTAGTGATATACATCCCGATGAATCGTGTGCTACATACATACACAGCAGACTTTCCTGGGATTTTAATGCTCTTGTAAGAACTTGGCCAGTTCTATTGAAAGCACCGTATTTTTCCAAAGGGAAGTACAATTTCTTACCATTAAAGACAAATGGAATACTTCGAGAGCAAGATTTCTCAAACTTCAATGTGCATAAGGATCATACGAAGGTCTTGCTAAAATGCAGATTCTGATCGGTAGGTCTGGGTGGGGGCTGAGAGTTTGCATTTGTAACCAGCTCCCAGATAAAGTTGATGCTGACTGTCCCACTGACCCCATTAGGTCTAACAAGGTCCTAGAGGACTCACAATTTTAAAATATTAATATCATTGAATAATGTCTATGGATTTTAGCCTCCTAAATTTATGAATTATTTGGCTTCCCAGTTTCCTTCCAACTCACAAAATCTGTTTAGCTATGTCTCTAGTAGATAGTTTCCCAAGGCTATCCAAAAGAGACAGCTATTTGATGGCAGGCCTGGAAGATACATTAAACATATTATGATATGGAATCAACGTCCCTATTTGTTTAGGACATAAAAGAATATTGACTTTTTATTTTTCCCGGGAAAAAAAAAAGGAAAGTCGCTCATTTTGAGTTTTTGCTCATTGGACAATGGAGTGTGATATAAACTGGTGGGCAGGTAGCGAATGTCAGTCCAGATTCTGGCTGGAAGGAAACCCCATCCCATGATTTCACCTTCCCGAGTGTCTTGTTCTCATCTTTAACTATGTGGAGATCAGACGATTGCCAAATTCCTTTTCAGAACCAAAGCTCTGCCAACACAGTAAGCAACTTTCTGCCAGTGGTTTGAAAACCATTTGCGACTATGGTGTTTGAGGCAAGACCAGCAGGTTTCCATGGAATGATCCTTTCGGGCCCTCTGGCTTCAGTGCCTGTCCCAAAGCCAGCGTGGGATACACAGAATTCCCGGTGACTGGCCTGTGAAGCCACGAGGTTTCCTATGTCAGCAAGATCAGTGATTCCCAAATTCCAGGATGCATCAGAAGCACCACGAGTCTTGTTAAAACACGGATTTCCTGGGCCTGACCCTCAGGAGGTCTGATTCAGTAAGTTTGGGGTGGGGGTGGGGGGTCCCTGAAATTTTGCATTTCTAAGTCCTCGGGTGATGCTGATGATCCTGGTCCTGGACCGCATGTTAAGAACCACCCAGCAAGGCTGTACATCTCAGTGTTAACCCTCAAGTTCTTCCTGTTTGATTGGCCGATACTACCCTTCCCAATCCCCTTATCAACGTGTAAGGTTGCTCGTATGGGAGCCGACATGCGTCCTAGAAGCCCCGAGTCTGTTTCTCTCTTGGAGCCTGTGTCACAGATTAATTGTTGTGTTTCTCCATGCCTCTCGTTGAGCGAATTTTCAACGGACAAATTTTAAGGACACGACTTGTAAAAACAGAAGTAGCAAGATGAACATGAAAATTCCTTGCGATTCTCCCACAAGGACGGAGAAAATATTACCTGTTGATGTATTTTCTCTCGGCTTTCCTTCTTTGGGAATTTTGCTTTCTGTGTGATTTGGAACCCTGGGTCTTTTTCTTTCCTCTTCACACGACGGCACGATCGCTTTCTCATTTGTTTCAAATCATTGTATTTCGACACCACTCTTAGTATGATTTCACTATGCACCCCATGATGGAATGCTCTGTTTCTGAGTTTTTCATAATTTTAAATGGCCAATGGCATACATCTTTATCCATAGGCTCTGAGTACTTTCTTAAGATGTATTCCTAAAAGTGAAGTTACTGGCCCAAATGATGAGCATCTTTAAAGTTCGTAACTCTTGCTGAATGGCTTCCCAGACAGGCTCCACAAAACTTATCCTTCCCTGTGCAAAGCAGGAGAAATCTTTTACTTCCTGCCTCCAGTGAGTCATCTCTTAAAAATCTTTGTCAATTTGGCACATCTGGGTGGCTCAGTCAGTTAAGCCTCCGACTTCGTCTCAGGTCATGATCTCACTGCTTGTGAGTTTGAGCCCCACATCAGGCTCTGTGCTGACAGCTCAGAGCCTGGAGCCTGCTTCAGATTCTGTGTGTGTGTGTGTGTGTGTGTGTGTGTGTGTGTGTCTGCCTCTCCCCTGCTCACTCTCTCCCTGACTCTCCAAACAGTGAATAGGGGTGCCTGGGTGTCTCAGTGGTTAAGTCTCTGACTTCGGCTCAGGTCATGATCTCACAGTCCACAAGTTCGAGCCCCGCGTTGGGCTCTGTGCTGACAGCTCAGAGCCTGGAGCCTGTTTCAGATTCTGTGTCTCCCTGTCTCTCTACCCCTCTCCCACTCACGCTCTGTCTCTCTCTGTGTCTGAAAAATGAATAAACCTTAAAAAAAATTTTAAACAATGAATAAACATTAAAAAATTTAAATATCTTTGCCAGTTTAATAGTGGCCTTTGGCATGTCATTATTGTTTTAAATTCATATTTCTTTGGTTATCCCCCAGAATGTAAACCTTTTTGTTTGTTTCCTGAGAATTTCTATTTTTATTACTGTGATTATCAGTTTCTATACATCTGCTTTTTAAAAAAACATTTCACTTCATATCTTTTCAGGCTGTATATGCCTTCTGGGGAAAAAATAGAGTTAACATTAAACAAAAAGAGAAAAAACACTCCTAATCCAACAATACAAAATTAACCACTGCTAACATGTCGCCAGACATTTTTCTTTGCATATGTGTATACATTTGTCTGCATTCATTCATATATTTTGCTTATAAACATAAGGAACATTTTTAGGAGCTGTTTGCCAAAGTGATGTTACACTGTCCATGCAGTTTATATTCTATCTAAATGTTAAAAATATATTATAAACATGTTTTAATTTTTTTATATGTAGTTAAAACCTCATTTCAAGGTACTGAACGAAATTTCATGCTATATATGCATATCATATCAAACCCAGTCTCTAAATCATTGTTTGTAACAGGAGCAAACTATTTATGATAGGGAAAAATTTCTAGAAATAGAATTTCTACATATATACACATCTGTGTTTTTCTCTTGACTATAAGTAATTTTCTGAAATTTAACATTATAGAAAAGATAGGCTACTATGTATTATGATGATCAAATTAAAAATAGGTTATAGGTAGCATACTGCCAAACGATTTACTTTTTATCTTTCCACTTATTGTATATTGGCCAACTCTCCCATTGATGTACCCAGTTATATCTCAATTTTTTAGTGCCCTCTTACTTCTTTGTCTTATGGAGGAACCATGGTTTAACACTTCCTTTACTGATAGATGTTGAGACTGTCATCCTAATTTCTCCATTATGTATCTATGTACATTTGTGAGAACAGATAGAAGTGGAAATGCCAGGTCATCAATATTTTAAATGCCAAAATATATTTCCAAATTGTCCATCACAAAGTTTTACAAGTTATATTCCCATTCATAGTGTATTAGAATGTCCATCATCATACGGAGTTTGGACATTTAAAAGCTTTGACTATATGTTGTTAAGGGAATTGAGTCCAACTTAGAGAATTTGAACCAACGTGGGTTCCCTTTACCAATATAGAAGGAAAGAAAGGAAAATAAGGGAAGGAAAGAGAAAGGAAAATAAAAGGAAGAAAAAAACCACTTGGCTATGTCGTTAATTATAACCTTAATGTTTTTGCTATTTTGATTAGTAGTAAAGGTTATTAAGTTTAGTTTTATATGTAACTTCTACACAGAAAAATACTATGGAAATGATATTGTGGTTTTTTTATTCCTGAGTAACTGATTAATGAATACCCTTTACCCATTTTCTTCCTGAAGGGCTGGTGTTATTCTTGCAGATTTATAGGAGACTTTTGAGGCCCAAGATCTTTAAGTCACTAGCATTGATACCCTTGGTGGGATCCTAACAAGTAAAACTATGTACATTTTTATTACACATACATTAGAGTGGATATTTGCTCATAAAGTATCGCTAAGATAGCTGATGCACGCAAACTTCTAGGTGAGTCTTTTCCTCCATCTTGTATGTCAGCAATGTGTTCACAGTTCAAAGGAGCTGCAGAGGCCCACTGAAGCTTCGGGGAAGGAGGGCAGCGAGACACAGAAGGCAGTGATTGAAGAACGTGGCGCAAACTCTTTTAAAAACTGACAGACTTTGAGGGGCGCCTGGGTGGCTCAGTCCGTTGAGCGTCTGACTTCGGCTCAGGCCATGATCTCGCAGTTTGTGAGTTCGAGCCCCACGTCGGGCTCTGTGCTGACAGCTCAGAGCCCGGAGCCTGCTTTGGATTCTGTGTCTCCTCCTCTCTCTACCCCTCCCCTGCTCATGCTCTGTCTCTCTCTGTCTCTCAATAATAAATAAACATTAAAAAAAATTAATAAAGAAAAACCTGACAGACTTTGAGATGATTCAGGGCAAAGTGGGGCATTAGTCAAATTAGTTTATTCTGCTTGCTTCCTCTTTCGGATCCATTCTTGTAGCCAATGGTATCTTGACTGCCTAGCACATGACAAGAACCATGCTAGTCACTCGTATACCGTGGAAGTATAAAGGCATTACGTGACTGGCCCCCAATTAATACAATGCTTCTTAGGGTTCAGGTCAGCTGTGGTAAGGCAGATCTAACAAAAAGAGGATTATGCCAGTCAGTACCAATTGGTCCTGTTGTTTCCTTTTCTACATATTTCAAGGAACAGAAAAATGCATTATGTGCTCATGGCCTTCAGAGTTCTCACGGGCCATTGTAGTGTCACATATAATTAAGCATAAGTAGTGTTTTGAAAGAATACTAACATCACATCTGGCTAACAGTCATGGTTGGCTTTGGCCTTCCAGGGTTTGGGGATAGTGTATGACCCCTGTGATAATGAGATACATTCATCTTTCAAATATTAACTTCAGATGGAAGTTGTCACATGTGCCCTTTTGTTCCCATGGTGTTAGCATTTATGAAGAATTGAGTCACATGTTTATTTGGAAAATTAAAAAAAAAACAGTAAATTCATTAAGTAAGATTAAGCCACCTGAATTGTGAACTCTCTAATATTTTCCCTTTCATGTTTATTTGTTTGAGGCTTGAGTTTGGTTTTTATTTGCAGTCGTTCTTTATTTTGGAAACTATATCTATTGTTTGGCATCCTTTGAAATTTCAAAAGGCCAATCACAAATTATAATTTATCAGATGAAATAACATGGGGATATTTGACAAAAATCAGTGGATCTGATGACCTTTGAATAAGCCTGCCGCTATGAGATAATATAGAAAAAAGTATCTCTGGGAGAAAACCCAGTGGACGGGTTCAGAAACAGCACTCAACGTTTGAGCAGATCTACTTTCAAAAAACAAAACAAAACAAAACCCACCAAAAAACAAAAAACACGGATGTCAACGATTTAGAAAAGTCTTGTTTGCAAAAAAAGATTCTTTTCAAGGTGCAATGATAAATTAAAGACTTCAGAAATTCATCATCACACATTTTCTCTGGAACCAACAAACGGAAATAGTCTATTTTCTGTCATTAAAATTGATTTGATTTTAATTTTGACAGTCACTGGAAGCTAATCTATCATCTTTACTTTTGACAGCAAAGCCAGAAAATGGGTTCTGCGAAAAGGATTTTTGTAGGATTCTGGTGGTTGTCATTACTAGAAGGATTTTTGTGAATAATACGTGCCGAACTTGGCTTGACTCCTCATTTCCAGTCCTCTCTACTCCTTTTGTATCGAATTGCTAATAACTAGCTTCATCTTTTGTCACCAAAACAGAATGGCTTTTTTGTTTGCCCACAGAACTGTATTGCTCAGTGTTGAGCAATGAGTTATCACAAGATGATAACCCACTTCTCTGGAAACAGGTCTGTGAATCCACAGGCACTTCCACAAATAACAGACTGCAGGCTTTTGAGCAGACACTTTTATACCCCTTTTGAAAGCTGTTTATTAAATCTGGGGAGAAACTGGCTGACTGAGAGAAAACTACACCAAATACGCTTATTTCCCTGACCGTGGAAACCTTTTCTCCTGCCTCAGAGGGAACGGACCATGAGAAACTTGATAACTCACGTGCATTTTGGACAGTCCATCCATACGTGTATGGTTCATTCCCAAGCCTTGTCTCGTAATGAAGGGAAAGATTTACAGAGCAATAGCCTAGGATTTTAAAAACATAACGATAGTTTGTACTGTAGTTTAATGTCCCCATGAGGAAATCATTTACAAAAAAATACTAGATAATCATTTTTCACGTTTCCTTTGTCACTTGGGATGTCTATGCATCCACTTGTATCAGTCAGGGCACCAGGACCAGTGTGCATTATGGGATAAGGGATTCATTACAGGAATCGGGGCTTCTACCGGGTGGGGTGGCGGGAGCTGGGGGTGGTGTTGGTGGTGGGGGTCCAGGCGGGGGTCCGAGGCACAGTGAGTCAGATGCCAAGCATGATGGACGGTGAAGGGGAAGGTCTTAGAGGCTCTGGGGAGCTGGGCCTCTGTGGGTTTGCGAGCACACATTCGGTGGTGGGCCTCGGGCTACTGTTGGTCAACAGGGTCCGCTCGTCCAGAGTCGCTGGAAGCAGCCTGGGGGAGACTGAGGGTGAGCCGGAACCGGCCAGCGTCTCTGCCTCTTCTGTCCCCACTTCCGATCGGGACGACCTTCGCTTAGAGTGTAGTGTAGCGCTTCTCTCCTGCTTCCAGATCTCCTGTGCTTTCCTCCCTGGGCTTTAACTCAGACCCACACAGGAAGGACTTTTAGGCAATTAAGTTCCAACTTATCCCAGTTGACTCATCGCAGACTCACAGGTATTTAGCAGAGACAACAGAGACATTCTATAGGAACGTGATATCTCCACGCTGTATTGTCACCCCTACAATAAAAAAGACGGTCTTGAAAAGATTTATCTTAGAAAGAAATAGGGGAAGGTTTTAGAATATTATTGACAGCTTTTAAAGAATACCCTGACCAAAATGATATTCTAGCTTTCTTTTTTTTTTTTTTTTCTTATAGCTCTCAACCTTTATATCTTTCCTTATGGCTCTCAACGTTTATATCTTGCTTTCCTCATCCATAGATGACACTCAAAATATCAAAAACCAAAGTGGAGTAAATACTTCAGGGTCGAATTTTCATGTAGGTGATTCTGAGTAGACTGTATTACAAGCTCTCTCAGACATCTCTTCTCATGGCCAATCTTATAAAGAAGCATGGTTTCTCCAGGGTATGCATTTCTCTTTCATGGCACCATTTTACAGAACCACGAGTTTTTGAAAGATGGCGAAAGAAGATACATAGGCAAGTTGTGAGCCACGAATTCTGAGTTCTAATTCATTGAGTAAGAAAAAAAGAAGGCACCCTGGTTGGCTGTATTTCCCATCAATATTAAACTAGAAACTAAATATGTTTTCAATGTAAATATTCAAGCAAATAAAAATTTCCCATATTAAGCGAAGTCGGTTTTTGCCGACTTATCGGCATAAAGATTGAGCGCTATTTCTGAGCGCCGGCCTACTGAGTTTATTCAGTATATACCCCCATTGGGGGAGAGTGGTGGTCTTAGGTACAGTCTGGTGATTGACAAATAAAATTTTTCTGGCTCAGCCATTGTGGGAACATTTTGCACCCCAGGGACAAAATCACTGTGTAACTGAGCTTTCTGTAATGCTTTGCGTCTGGAGCAGCTTTTCCTGGGCCCCCTACAAATTAGAACAGAAAAAACTGCACTCCTCATTTTACAAAAGCAATGAGACAGATCCCTCTCATCCGGGTCCCTAGCACTAAGTTGCAGTGATGTCTGATTCACCACAGCCTTGGGGTCAAGTTCATCAGCTACAGTGGTGATAACTGTCTGGCCACTCGTCACCTCCTCGCAGGTGCTGTTAGCACGTCAGACAGCAGAGCCCTGACTTGACCTACCAGAGCTGTGCCTGGAAGTCAGATGCACGACTCGCGGACCCCTGGGGGGGATTTCTAGAAACACATTAGGACATATCCTTAAAGTAACAGTCCGCCATAAGGAAAGAAAAGCTCAGAGGCATGGAGATTCGTGCATAAGTTTACTGATGGTTTGGTGAAGACTGACATATTTGGTTTTGTACCCAGTCCTCCTCCTGTTCCAGGAGCCACAGGTACGTCTCTCCCCCAACATGTGACGTCCCTGTCCTGTGCTGCTCTAGTGGAGTAGAGCTCCTTCCTACCTGTGAGGACAAGAGTTTGAAAGCATGGATAGGTTGCGGGGGTGGGCAGACTCACTGGTATGAAAATACCTTTTGTCAAGTTCAAAAGCACTTCTCCTTGGAGGCTCTGCATGAGTTGCTCGCTGGTAATGTGATGCAAGTTCCCCACCCAGACAGAAGCTGGGGAAGTCTTAGTCTTCCTTCTTTATTCTGGCAAGTTCTGTCAGGTCATCTCAGATGCAGAGATTGGTCCCAAAGTCATCTCCATGACTACTGCCAGGAGCCTCGGGAGTGGGGGCTGGGGGGCTTCATGTGGGTAGGGGTGTCCCTTCCCCCCCCCCAAAGTTAGAAATGATGTATCTAAACATCCCTGAAGTCTCATTTTCTTCACAAAATCTTTCACTCTGGAAAATTCTCAGTTCCAGTGACTCTAATCACTTAACGAGCCCTTTTATCTTTTTTGCTCTCCCACCTTCAGAACTGCTGATGGAGCGAGCCAACTTCAAATGCCCATTGATGGAATTTTTGAATGGAGACAGATGCAGACTCAAAAGTTTGCATGCCAACACAGAAAAGCAGCATCCACACTTCTTAGGATTCAATTTGAAAATTTCGGTTAATTAATTTTAGCCTAAATAACTCTGACAATGTGGAAAATTCATTATGCAGTTTATCAGAAGAGATGCATAAGCCACTCCTCAGGAAAATTCCTTAAAATGTTCCTTTTTCTCTTAAGCATTTTAATTCTCAGAGTAACCTTTCCTATCTTTACACTCGGATGGAAGTAGAAGAACAGTATGACAGATTAGAGCCAAAGTATTTATCCGGAACAGACATTTTCGGGTCTTTGTAAGACTACGTGCAACTCCCACTGGAGTTCATTTTTCGTGGTTTTGTATAACATTAGAAAACAGCACGGGGGCGCCCGGGTGACTCAGTCGGTTGGGCGTCCGACTTCGGCTCAGGCCATGATCTCACAGTCCGTGGGTTTGAGCCCCGCGACGGGCTCTGTGCTGACAGCTCGGAGGCCGGAGCCTGCTTCCGATTCTGTGTCTCCCTCTCTCTCTGCCCCTTCTTGGCTCACACTCTGTCTCTCTCTCTCAAAAATAAATAAACATTAAAAAAATTTTAATAAACAAATATAAAGAAAGAAAAAAGCATGGTTTGAGAGTGAAGGTGCTCCAAAGATCTCAAAAGCTGTGCCTGAATTTATGACATTGGAATCATTTGTATAAAATTTGTTTTATTTATCTATTTATTTATTTTTAACTTTTATTTATTTTTGAGAGACAGAGACAGAGCATGAGCAGGGGAGGGGCAGAGAGAGGGAGACCCCGAATCCGGAGCAGGGCTCCAGGCTCTGAGCCATCAGCACAGAGCCCGACGCGGAGCTCGAATTCAAAAACCTCGAGATCGTGACCTGAGCCGAGGTCAGACGCTTAACCGGCTGAGCCACCCGGGGGGCCCCCTATAAAATCTGTTTTAAGTGAAATGTTATTTTAGTGTCAATTATATTATATAATATTACTTTATAGGGTTTAATAGTAAGAGTGGTTGTATATCTGTGTAATTGACCTGTGTAAAGCAGGGAGCTCTGTGTGTGTGTGTGTGTGTGTGTGTGCACGCACGCACGCGTGCACCAGGTGAGAGTCGCCAGGGAAAAAACATTTGTTAAAGATGAGAGTGGGCCTCTATAACCCCATAGACATCACTTCACGGACCTTGAGTCCCTTGCTCTTTCTTCTTTTGGGCTCCACACCTCAGGCCAAAGGGCTGTTACCTGGCCTATTTCTCAGCGTGACCTGAATTTTCGTCAGACCCTCTGGATGTCACGTTCATATGCCTGCTCCATTCCTTCTCCCCATTATGTCCATTCTCTCTCTCTCTCTCTCTCTCTCTCTCTGTGTGTGTCTGTATTTCATATGTATGTCTCTGTCTCCCTCTCTCTCTCTCTCTCTCACACACACACACACACACACACACTGCCTCAGGTGTCCACACCTAGTTTACTCTGCACTTGGCCCAAACTGCACAAGCAGTAGAAGCTGAAAGCTTGCTCTCCCGAGGAGAATTATAAATTTATGATCATTGCGGATGTGGTTTCTATGGATGCTTCATATTTTCTATCTTGGTGAGGGAAAAGGGGAGGAGGGTAGGCAGATCTGAGAAAACTCAAGGCGGCTGTTAGAGAATTACAGTCCACGAAAAGAAAATAAGGGGCCAACAACGTGTTTACTATGAAAATCATGATCACAGGTAAGTCCCTGCGGGGAAGTTAGAGATAAAACTGAGACTTGAGATAGGGGGTGGGGGAGAACGCAGGTCAGATGCTTGATAAGAAAGAAAGAGACTTTTAGAATAAGAAGGCATCAAAGGGTGATTTAAGATAAATATATGGATTTTTCAGGGAAAGACTCACATCCTATCAATTACAAATAAACTCGCTAAAGAAAAAGTATCGGGGCACCTGGGTGGCCCAGTTGGTTAAGCATCCGACTTCAGCTCAGGTCATGATCTCACAGTTTGTGAGTTGAAGCCCCACGTCAGGCTCTGTGCTGACAGCTTGGAGCTTGGAGCCTGCTTCAGATTCTGTGTCTCCTTCTCTCTCTCTGACCCTCCCCTGCCCCTGCTCACACACTCTCTCTCTCTCTCTCTCAAAAATAAATAAACATTAAAAAAAATTAAGAAAAAGTATCAAGAAGGGTGACCTATACTTGCTATTTCCCAGATAATCCGCTCGTGGAGACAGAGGAGCTCAAAGTATCAAATCGTTTCACTTCCGTAAAAGTTACCAGACTTTACTTTTAAATATTTATATCATATGATAAGACTCAGTTTTTTTCTATGAACAAACATCTTCAAAGGTATTCCCAAGTGACTTCCAAAGTCTGTGACAGTTGTTTCGTTTCAAAGAAAAAGGCAGGGGGGTTCAGGAAAATTAAAAAAAAAAAAAAGTGTGCTCGAGATATTAGCACACATTCACACACGGTTTAATTACCAGAGTATCCTCTTTGTTTCCACTGAATAAGGACTGGAACCTAGCTTTACCGTAGATACTGGTTTCAAATAGAAAAATTGAGACAGTGTTGCTCAATATGGGCTCATGGGCTTTTCAAACCTGTAATTCGTGAATGTCCAGAAAAGGGGCTTTGACCTCTGTGGAGAAGGATTTGCAATCTGACAATGTTGCGATCGGTAATATTCTGTGTGCTACATTGTCTAAACACGAGGATTACACAGGTCAAGTGTGGTCTGTAGCGATGCAGTAGCCTCAGTGATAATTCCTGTTGTGTTCCATATTCTCTCCCCCCTCCCCAAGATATGCATCTCTCTGGGCAGACACACCACAGTCCGTCCCTGGGAGTTAGGACTAGGCAAGTGAGGTCAGCAGAAATGGCAGGTAGAGGACAAAGCTGCTAAGCAGCAGGGACAACAGGTGACAGTGATACGCACCCAGCTGTGCCTGTGCGGGGAGCAGGGGGTGTCTGGCACAGCTCTTTGAACAGCGTCTCCATTTTCATCTCCCTGGTAGGATTCCCTCATGCCTACTGCACAGCTTTCTCCCTGACTATCCTTGCAATATTGGAATGTCCTTGCTCGGATTCCCTTCTCCTCCCCGTTTTCCTACTGCCAGATGATGATTTTCATTACCTGCTCCTCTCTGCCCCAAACTCACCTCTGAGATCATGGATTGACCCCAAGGATCCCCTTCCCCACCCAAGAACCTCTGATCCTGTACTTGAAACATCCCCCTGGTACACATTTGTCTGATTTTCCCGTGCCGGGCTGGCTGAGAGGTCTGTACTTACAGAAATATTATGATCAGCCTTCGAGGTGAATCAGCTCTCAAGAAGACAATTAGATGAGTATTGAGGAGACAGAAAGGGGCCAAGTCAAGGCAATTAGACAGCGAAATCCCTACATAAGTCAAGAGGTAGGTGATGTACACGTTCGGAGGTTAGGAACATAGGAGAATATAACCATTCTTCAGCAAGCATCTATTAAACATTTACAATGTTCCAGGCAACTTGATTATCAAGTCTGATCACTTAATGATTGCTCGTGTGTTTTTTGCGGGAGCAGTAATTAATTCAGGGCATTAACAGCCAAAGTCCTAGTCTGTGGACAGGTATTGTAAGCATGCTTGCAAGAAGAAGACATGCTTATTATACTAAGGAAGCCATCTAGAAGTAGCCTCAGGACTGTTATTCCTCCCTTCTGACCTAAAAAGCAAGGCTGGCTGGGCTGAGAACAGTGTGGATGGACCCAGGGCTCTGTACCTTTAAAAGACACGTTACAAGTGATTCTGATGTGGGGCCAAATTTTGAATTACTGACTCAGCAAACCGTATTGATTTATACAACAGACACTTGTTAAACATTTGCTACAAGTTTATACGCAAGGATAAATTAGAAAGGAGTGCTACACCCAATGTAGTTTGTAGTCTGATAATACACAGATGTCTTTAAGGTAAGCTGAAATTTCAATGACGTAAAATAGATATAGATAGAATTAGAAAAAGAAGAATTTACTGATGAAGTTTCTGGAAAAGCTTTGGGTGGAAAAAAAGAGCATTTGAGCTGAAGTTTGAAACATGGTTCACACTGAAATTATTTTTAATGCTGAGGCAATCCATCTGTACTTGTGAAAGACTACATAATATACACATTTGTACACAGATACACACAAAATTGTTCCCGGGTCCACAGAGAATCAACATGTATGCGTAGGTGGGCGTTTCTAGTGTCTGTCTCAATATAAATAGGAATGTCAATACAAACATAAGTAGAATTATAAACGGATATAGGCATAATTGGGAATCGACACTTTTATAAAAATGGAACCATTTTATACATGGCAGCTTGTGACTTATTTTTTTTTCCGAGAAAACGTACCACGGCTATCACTCATGGGAATCAGTATTGATCTATAGCATCGTTTTTTGTTGCCTGAATGCTATCTTGTATATAGATGTATTATGATTTATTCAGCTAATCCTATAATGTTGGGAATTTGAGGTTGTTGTCTTTTTTTAATTTTCTGTCATAAACATGCTGAAAAGTGGTTTCCTTAAAGTGAATTCATTTCCTTAATGATGAATGTCTAGAAATGGAATTTTTAGGTCAATGCATATGCATTTTTGTAACAAGTTGGTAGAAGGCTGAGATGCACCCCAGGAGGGAATTAATGTAAACAATAGCCAAGGTATAGGAAAGTGTGGGCCACAGGGATAGAGGGTAATGGGGATTATGTTTTGCCTGAAGAATAGGGTGAAGGGGGATGTCAGTCCATTCAGACTGCTAGACCAAGAATACCACAGACTGGGTGACTGACAAACAGAAAGTTATTTCTCACAGCTCTGGTGCCTGGGAGGTCCAAGATCAAGGCATCCACCAACAGATTCAGTATCTGGTGAGAGGCCCTTCCCTGGTTCATAGCTGCCAACTCCTGATGTCGTTACCTGGTGGCAGGGATGAAGGAGCTCTGCAGGGTCTCTTTTCTAGGGCACTAATCCATTCATGAGGGTTCCACCCTCATGACCTGATCACCTCTCAAAGACCCCACCTCCAAATACCATCACTTTGAGGGTTGGGGTTTCAACACATATATTTTGGGGCAGTGGTCAGGGGGCACACAAGCATCCAGACCAAAGCAGGGGAGTACTAAAAGGTAAAGAAGTCTGGCTGAAAAGTTCAGATAGGGCCAGAATTTGCAGACTCCAATGGTAGATCAAGGAATGGAGGCATAACATCATTCAGTGTTCAGTGGCTTTTCATCTAACACTGTGGAACCTTTCCTCAGATTCGCTAAAGATTTGGGATAATTCCAGAGTTTTTGATACTCTCGCTTTGGTGCTTTATATTGTTGAATAGTCTCATAAGTGCTTTGGGCAGACAACAAAACTACCCAGTTTTCAGAAACCATCAATGCTTGACTACATGGCCTCAAAGGGTGGAAGTTCCATCAATGGCTGCTGTCGACATGGGGGTGAGGTGCCCAGTGTCCAGGAAGCGAGCAGAAGGTGGCTGTCATCGTATTAGTCTTTGCACCTCCACCCCAACCTACATGGCGGCCGACGGTGATTTATTTCAACGGAACAAAGGAACTGTCCTCCACATTTTCTCTCTTCATGTGCCGTGAAAGAGGCACCCAAAAACTTCTCAAACCGTAGCAGGAAGGAGATGGGAGACAGACCCAGGGGGACAGTCAGAGCTGGCTGTTCTCATTTGGGGAGAAGGTTCATTATCTTTCTTTAAATGTCCTCTCACACTGGGAAGTCGTTATGATTCTGGCACTCCTCCTGACATTTTTATGACTTCGTTTATTTTAATACATGGTTCATTGTTTGTTTTGGAACAGCCCTCAAAAAAATTCCTTCAAATGGCCCTTCAGCGTAGCCGATGAGACATTTCATCATGTCCTCTCTTGTCACTTCTTACTAGCTGCCTAAACTTTTCTCTTGGGTGAGGGTATAAAGCTCTGCGAGAGCGCTTTAGGACCATGGCACTGGTGTGCCTCTTCCTCGGATGGTTGGGTAAATTCCATAACAGTTGGTCTCTTTACACGGAGATTTGTGTCGTGCCCCCCACTCTCAATAGGCGGAAATATGACGCGTCCCCTCAACTTGAGGAAGAAGAAGAAGAGGAAGAAAAAACCTTTTAAATTCAATTAAGTAACAACCACCAGCAGCAGAAGCAGGCCGCTAAAAGGCATTTCTTTCTCTCGGAGTGCTTTTCTTTCCTGGGAGCAGAAGGGCTGCTGCGCAGTTAAGAGTCACATGTTTGATTGACTCGCTCCCAAGCCGATGTTCACTCACACTGCTGTATTCATCTTGCTCTGTCGACTGTGACATGCCACCCGGATGTGGCGAGGCTGACAGGGAATGTGAGGGGGACCAGACAGATGACGACGTCTCCGTTCTTCAGAGCCCGTGCTGGACGATCTGTCACCTGATGATAGGCCACAGCCTGTCATTTATTTACTTACAGCTTTAATGTGGGTAAAGTGAGCAGGAGAAGGGCGGGGGGCGGGGAGTGACAAGAGGCAAAGAGAAAGTGAGCGGTTGCAGGAAAGAGAAATCTGACAGACCCTTTTCGGCATCAAAATATCAACAACAGCCATCTCGTAAGTCTCAGTGGGCATGCCTGCCCAGGAGCCAATTATCAGCAGCATCCTGGCCAAGGAAGCAGATTTGCAAAGCAGGAACTTCAGCCATGGAGCCTTCGGGGGTGGGGTCGACAAACCGCACCACCTCTTGATTCTATTAAGTGCCCTGAATTTCTTACACATTTAATTTCGGCAATATTCAGCGATGGTTTTGGCAAGCCTGTGTTTCTTTCGGTTCTTTAACCTGTACACATCTTACAGAGTAATTTGTGTGCGCTATGGAAATCACCATCCGAGTGCCCTTTAGCTTTAAAAGTGCTGCTAAAGATCTGGTCTTGACGACAACACCTTCAAAAGCCACTGACCTGGCTGTTTTATGAGATGACATCCCAGTTACGGGGAGGAGACACCTGAAATATACCCGGGCAAACAACAATAGATATTTTAACTACTGATTCTGCAGGAACAAAACTGACTATTCATATTTTAAGAAAATCTTGTAAACCAAAACATTTGTCTTCTCCTGTGTCTAAACGAATAAGATATTCTTGAGTTAAACACATTTTTCATGAAGTTTATTTATTTATTTATTTGGAGAGAGAAAGAGAGAGAGAGCATGGGAGGGGCAGAGAGAGAGGGGGAGACAGAGAATCCCAAGCAGTCTCCGTGCTGTCATTGCCGAGCCCGACATGGGACTTGAACTCACAAACCATGAGACCATGACCTGAGCAGAAACCAAGAGCCGGACGTTTAACCGACTGAGCCACTCAGGCGGCTCCCCCCACCCCCTACCTTTTTTTCCATTTAAAGTTTATTTATTTATTTTGAGAGAGAGAGAGAGAACTGAGTTAAATATAATGAGTAAAGAATTTAATTAAAAAGGCATGAATTTATACAGATGTATAAATGTTTTATGCACAAACGGATTTGAGCCATTATAACAGCTTTCGAAAGGCATCTAGAGTTTGGACATTCTTTTCTTATTTTACAACAGTAGGTCTTATTTTGCCACCCGGCCCTTGGCCGAGAGTCACAGGCATTTCCCACAGGCTGAGGATCTCACGCTGGGCATGTGAAGTGAACAGGGAGAGTCTGACTGGAGGGCACCTCTATATGCCCCAAGACCAGAAAGCGTTCACAAATCATCGCTAACGATGGCGTTGATGAGGCCCAGGTGTTGGGTCCAGCATTATGTCAATAAAACCCATCATGCAAAAATATCAAAGAACTGACATATTTCATCAGAAGCACCACCCCTGGGAAAGCAGAGCTGTAACCCGTAGTAGTCAAAGTCCAACAGCTCGAGACTGAGTGTTCTCGACGAGGCTCTTTGCGTGTTTTTCCAGATGCCTCCTTGGGCATGTCTAGATTTGCTGTGCATTCTCTGGATGTGAAAGGAACCCCCTTTTAGGCTCTCAGATTTGCAGCGTCCAAGCAGGCACTCAGCGGGCAGCTTGGAATACAACAGGTGTCACCTTGGCCCAGTGAAGGCAAAATCTCCAAGGAAGTCAGGCACATACGTGTGATTTTCCAGAGGGTGGAATTTTGCATTTTAACAGTGGGTGTCTGCTTTGGGAGTGGAAATGATTCCAGCCGATGCTGAGAAGGTCGTTGGAGAAGATTAGACACAGTTCACCGTGTGGCTACATTAGCGCGTCTTCCCTAAACGTCTCCCCCGCTCTTAGACATTCCGTGTGCTTTGCGGCGTCGGGCTCCAAGCTGGGATCAGAAAAGAGGAGGCTCCATATGGGGTCCCCTTACTGAACGTAGAAATGCAAGCTACACTCGATCTGTCACTCCTCCTGTAGAACTGCTGCCGGGAGAAGGGAGATACTACCACGAAGCCTGATGATCAAAGGGTCGGGTGACATACAGCCGGCAACTTTGTACTGTTTCTGGAGCTGGTACCGTCTTCACTTCCTGGCGCGTGTGATTTGGCATATTCTGGCAAATGAGCCACGTACTGAAGTAGAGTTGCTTGACCCCCCCGAACTGTTGGACATTTTCGGCGTACCTTCCGAGGTTTCGTTTTGTTTTGGCCAAGACTCCCACTTTTTTTTTTTCCCTGAAGAATTTCGGGAGGGAAGAGAATTTTGTCCCCTTCTACGTAGTTGGCGATGTGTCTCAAACGCTTAAAGGGGCCAAATTACCCGTCCTCGGTTTCTTGCCTTGGCAGCAGTCGTGATGAATCCTATAACCTCGCTCACGACTTAGCTGGATACTGTTTGCGTTGGATTTATGTGGACACAGGTGGTGCCCTAAGGGTCCAAGCCTTTATGGGCAACACCTGTTTCCATTTCTTTTGCCTGCGTTCTTGCCGGGTATGACATATGTGAGGTGGGGCCTTAAGTTCTATTTGCAAGATCAGCGAGGTGAAGAGTGTTAAACATTAGGATTTTATTACAGCTACACTTTATTGTTCTTCTCAACAGCCCCTCATGGTTCTTTAGCCTTTTTTATATCTCTGGTTAGATGTGGTTAATAATGGTGACTTGGGAGGAATTCGAACCAGAGGGAAGAAGGGCAAGAACATGCTTGGAGCTGACCTTACCTAGGAAATTTCCATTCCTGGTCCCCGATATAGCAGTCAGTGTTTTACCATTTACCAAATATTTTCAGTCTCGACGATTACACGTTGCAGTATAGCCTATAATAATTTTAATAATAGTTATAGAGAAAATTATTTCTTGTTTGTTCTTCCATCAAATACTAAGGACCTCCCACCCATGGAGTCCTCAGTAAACTTCTTGAACCCCGGCCCTGATCTCAATCCCTTTAATACGTAAAAGGATTGCTCTTTTTTTTTCTTTCAATTTACATCCTCTCTCCTTTTCTAAACTAAAACAGCTCTTTCCCACTTCCTGTCTCTCGCATTCTTTTTGCGGCAAAGGTGAAACGTAGAGGTAATTATTATCCGCTGGGACTGTTTCTGCAGAGACCATAAGCCATGTCCAAGTCTTGTGTAATTTTTATTGCTAACATTTTTATTCTTGACCCAGCTGCGATGCTGCGTCCTTCCGGCATTAGTCTATTTGCATGGAAAGCTCCAAACACAAAATTATATCAAACGTAATGATAGATAAGCACTTAGCAGAGTCATATGGTTGCGACCGAATATTGCTTCCCTGTAATATCTGCGAGCAGGGGTAATATTTAAGATATTTATCCTATCAAGCAGCCAAGCACTGATCGGTGAGCGCGGGTTAGCTCTAAACAACGGATGCAGGCTGACAGATGCCATCCATTCCCTGAAGCTCCCCTGTATGGGGGAGCATCTCAAGGTGGGAATACAGGAGCGGCCGTCTCCATGGTGACATAAGAGCAGCACTCAGGAAGGCGCATCGCCCTCTGTTTTAGTCTCCTAGTGTCCTTGAGTCCTCTCCTCTTCTTAGAAAGACACCAGTCATGGGTTCGACGGCCCACCCAAAGTCCACGATGATGATTTCATCTCAAGATCTTTAACTAATCTGCAAAGATCCTCCCTCCAAATGAGGTCACGTTCTGAGGTACTGGGTGGACGTGATTTTGGGGGTGCCACCATTCAACCCACTACATTCTCACTCTCACTATTTCTTGGAATGATATAAACAGCAGGAGATTCTCAAATGGCAGGTGCAAATCTTAATGATCTCCTCCCTGAGCAACATAGTGGAGGTGTTCATTTTTTTTTCCATTTTATTTATTTATTTTGAGAGAGAAAGAGAGAGAGAGCAGGGGAGGGGCAGAGGGTGAGAGAGAGAATCACAACCAGGCCCCACAAGGTCACTGTAGAGCCCGTCTCAGGGCTTGATCTCACCACTGAGAGATGACAACCTGAGCTCCCATAAGAGTCCAACGCTTAACCAGCTGAGCCACCAGGTGCCCCGAGAAGTGTTCGTTTTTCAGTTTTGTACTGATCCATCCATCAACTTAGTTAATTCTCCATTTGATGATGGCAAAGACAGAGTTTTGAAACACTTTGCACCGTGCTTAGAATTTGAAACAATCAGTCCTCTAATACTTGTTCAGAACTGTTTTCCTATTTGTCTTTCCCACTGGATCCTCCCAGCAGCCAAATGGAGGAGGGTGGAGTGGATTCGAGTTCTGGCCTCATCGAGCAGGATGCCAAGACCCAGAGGGGCAGGTTTGTGCAAGTGTTCCTCTCAGTTAGTGATTGACGGAGCAGGACTGGGGCTTCCACGTCTAGGCGCGATTTTCTCCCATGAAGCCGATCCCATGACGGTCAAGAAACAGCCTGATCGTCACAATTTTTTCCTGTCACAGTCTTTAGGGAAACCCCTTCCTTCACTTCCATTCCCAGATACAGATTTTCATTTGACTTGGAGATTTAGGGACATGGTGGCTTAGCCACTGTGGCTTTGAGATCAGTCCGAACTGTGCTCTTGTCCAGGCTTTGTCATGTTGGAGGTAACCTTTCTGGGCCTCGGCTTTCTCGTCCAAATGGAGAGAGTAGAATGATCTTGTAGGGAGATAACGAGGACAGTTGATGTAATCCATGTAAGGCATCTAGCAAAGTGCCACCAAAACAGATGTATATTTTACTACAGCGCCGAAGAAAGAGGATACAGTATGAGGCAGCAGTGTGGGTTGGGTCCGCAGAACCAGCTGGATGGTTGTTGGGCAGATACCAGACAGTAGGTCTCAGTTGCACGTATGGTATGATGGGAGTCTCCAGGTACCGTCTAGCAAATTCTCGGGGTGGTTTCTGTGTGTCAGACATAAAGAGGTGAAAAAGGAAGCATCTCTTTCACAATTTTTTAAAGTTTTTTAATGTTTGTTTATTTCTTAGAGAGACAGAGACAGAGTGCGAGCGGGGGAGGGGCAGAGAGAAAGAGAGAGGGAGACACAGAATCCGAAGCAGGCTCCAGGCTCCGAGCTGTCAGCCCAGAGCCGGACGAGGGGCTCAAACCCACGAACCATGAGATCATGACCTGAGTCGAAGTCAGATGCTTAACCGACGGAGCCACCCAGGCGCCCTGTATAGTTTTTAACCATTAATGAAAACAGCTGTGTCAAGAGGCGCGTGGGTGGCTCCGTTGGTTAAGCGAACGACTTCGGCTCAGGTCATGATCTCACGGTTCGCGGGTTCGAGCCCCTCGTGGGGCCCTGTGTTGATAGCTCGGAGCCTGGAGCCTGCTTCGGATTCTGTGTCTCCCTCTCTCTCTCTCTCTCTGCCCCTACCCAGTTTGCTCTCTGTTTCTCTTTCTAAAAAATAAATAAACATTAAAAAAAAAAAAAACACTTGACCTTTGACCAATTTGGGGGTTAGGGGCACTGACCTCCTCTCCCCCCCCCCACGCGGTCGGAAATCCACTTATAATTTTTGACTCCTCAAAAACTTAACTACTAAGAGCCTACTGTTGACCAGAACCCTTACCAATAACACAAACAGTCAATGAACACATATTTTGTATGTTACATGTCTTACATACTGTAGTCTTATAATAAAGCAGGCTGGAGATAAGGAAACGTTCTTAAAATTCATAAGGCAGAGAAAATACATTTACAGTGCTGTACTATAAAAAATCCACATACAAGTGGACCCGCCCAGTTCAAACCTGTGCCATTCAAGGGTCAACTGTTATATTTAAGACTGAGTAGGAACTACTCTTTTATTAAAATTTACCTTTCCTTTCCACATTTTCAAAAGATACTTTCACAAGCCTCCCATCCCTTGGAGTGCTTTGAAGGCAACGCGGGAACGAAAACTCTTAGTGTTTCCGAAGGAATTTAGAGGCACAAGGTATTGCGAGGGTCAGAACAAATAAAAATAGCTTTTCAGGGTTCCATATACTAAAAATGTACCTCTTGTTCTGAAGCATTTTCTTCCACAGCAGTTAACACACAGGCAGAACGCAGTTTGAAACGTTTTAACTAGCCGTCTGCACAACTTCAAAGCCCGTTCTCAGGCCTGCATGTTGCTCCTTGGTTAAGCCTCCCAAGCAAATAAGCCAGAGACACACAGAGACAATAGGCCTTCCTGGTTGAAATGAACACGTTACTTTCCTTTGTCAGCAAATGTAGACATTTGTGAGAAAGCCGGCCTGGAACGAAATCTACATGGGGAGCCCTGTCTGCCACTGACACACACACACACACACACACACACACACACACACACACGTGTAAAGCAACATTCACAAGAAATGGTCCAAGTTTCCGTTCCATTGCAATCTACATCCTCTTCTGAGTCTCTTACGGCTCTGGACCATTTTCAAGACTTGTTTCTTATCCCAACACACTTTGTCTTATGGTTGGCACCTTTCCCTTTGAAAATTCAAGCCAGAGCCATCTCGACCCTTTCCTGGAATTTGGCCCGTCAAAATTTAGAGTAGGGTACATCATCCTTTTATTATGAAAGTACCCTTGCTCTTTTTTTTTTTTTTTAACATTTATTTATTTTTGAGAGTGAGAGAGGCAGAGCATGAGCAGGGGAGGGGCAGAGAGAGAGAGGGAGACACAGAATCCGAAGCAGGCTCCAGGCTCCGAGCTGTCAGCACAGGGCCCGACCCGGGACTTGAACTCACAGGGTGTGAGATCATGACCTGAGCTGAAATCGGACACTTAACCGACTGAGCCCCCCAGGCGCCCCAGTACCCTTGCTTTTTTATCCCACCCAGAATAGACAGGAAGGAAGCAAAACATGAGCATTCTTTCACAGCTTGCTTTAGTGTGAGCGTTGCTACTACGCTGATAATTCCGTTTGGATTATGTTCCATGAGCCAGGCCTGTGCCAGCGAGAGAACACAGAACAGACACAGTCTCTGCCTTCAATCAGGTTACAGTCTGTGCGGGAGTAATGAAATTAAACATAAGCTGCCTGAGCAGTGTCTTCCACAAAGCGTCTACTGAGAGGCAGGAAACTTCTGTTCCAACTCAGAGTTTTATCCAAGATTAATAAAAGACGAGATGATGAAAGATCCACTCTCTTTGTTTTCCGTGTTCATGAAATAATTCAACGTGATTAGGCTAGGAAATGATTTCTGCTTGATTATCCTGTATTGGTTGAGTGATGAAGCCTGATGTTGGTTTCCTCACAGTCCAGTCCTATTTTTCTGGGGTGGTGACATTCAGTGGCCCTTAGGGGAAATGGGAAGGGGAGAGGCAGTCAAGAATTGAGGTCAAAGAATGGGAATGAAAATCAGAGCTCCGCCCTCAACTTTTCTGTATTTTTCTAGTTCAGAGAGGAGAAAGAATGAACCAAGTCGGCACGTCCCCTCAATTTCTCAAAGCAGGCTCTTTGAAAGCTCTGGCTTTGGAAGTTCAGTCAAGAAAATCTCTTCTCGGCCTCTCCGTCTTCGTGGCGATTATATCCGGTAACCATGGCGGGTGAAACGTTGCTCTCTGAATTCCAGTCGTGGGTCGTGGGCAGAGCCAGGTTTCAATCTAGAAGCAGATGCCCTTTTGCAAACTCCTCCACCGTTGAGGAGGAGTGTTCACAAACCGGAAATGGCATCTTAAAGGCGGGGATCCTCTTCCTCTTTGATGCCTGCTCACTGTCGGGCAGTGAGTGAAGGAGCCTCGACACAAAGATGTCGTCCAGTGGCTGTATTCCCTCCAGACATACTGTAAACTGGAAGCTGTTCACAGGGTGTCTCAAAAGCTTCCATTTACTTCTCGGCTTTTTAAATTTCACAAGTATAAATGCACTACCCTAGAGAAATCTTGTGAAATAGTAATTATTTGTGTTCCTTTTGCAAGTATGCAATTTTGTGACTCTTGAATCATTTTTAATTTTTTAAGTTTATTTATTTAGTTTGAGAGAGAGAGAGAGAGAGGTGGGGGTGGCGGCGGGGGGGGGAGAGAGAGAGAATCCCAAGCAGGCTCCACGCTGTTAGCACAGAGCCCAGCGCGGGGCTCAATCTCACAAACTGAGATCGTGATCTGAGCAGAGATCAAGAGTCAGATGCTCAACTGACTGAATCACCCAGGCGCCCCTCATTTTTAACTTTTGGTTTTTTTACATTTATTTATTTTTGAGAGACAGAGCACAAGTGGGGGAGGGGCCGAGAGAGGAGGAGACCCAGAATCCGAAGCAGGCTCCAGCCTTCGAGCTGTCAGCACAGAGCCCGACGGGGGGCTCGAACCCACAAACCGCGAGGTCACGACCTGAGCTGAAGTCAGACGCTTAACCAACTGAGCCACCCGGGCGCCCCCATTTTTAACTTTTTTAAGCAGTATGTACCATCTTCCACAAGAGAGACTGGAAAAAAATTAAAATAAAAAAATTCTAAAAATTCACAAAACTGCGGCTCCTGGATGGCTCAGTCGGTTAAGTGTCCGACCTCAGCTCAGGTCGTGATCTCACATTCCATGGGTTCAAGCCTCGCGTCGGCCTCTGTGCTGACAGCTCAGAGCCTGGAGCCCGCTTCAGATCCTCTGTCCCCTTCTCTCTCTCTCTCTCTCTCTCAAAAAGAAACAAACATTAAATTTTTAAAAATAAAATAAATAAAATAAAAAAGAAATTCAGAGCGAGACCGCAGAGCTGTGCCGGTTCTGGAGGTCGGGGGGAGCTCGTCTTGGAGATGGGGGGTGGGGAACGTGGGGGTGTGGGGGGATTCAGCAGGGCTGTGTGGATTTGCCAAGAGTGCCTAAGGAACCACACTCCCGAGTTCTTTTGATGCACTTTCTACTTCGAATACAACGCAGACTCGGTCACTGCTAAGTGTTCATCTCGGACGAAATGGATGTAAAGCATGAGGTGAAACCAGCAGGTCTTACATTTCCTTCTAGAAACGAAGGAGTTACACTCTCCTGTCCCGTCTGACGTTTGGTTTACAGAGTGCAGTGAACTGCGCAGGAGTGAGGCATTTGGCTAAGAGGCGGCACCGTGTGTCTATAAAAGAGACTAACTTGTGGTCCTATTCTGTTTGCTTTGAGAACAAATATTTTCCCTGAAGTTAAGTCTGTTTGGCTGGACGGGCAGGGTGGGCATGTGAAGCGGGGCGCCATGCCTGGCTGCGTCCCTCAGAAGCCGTGCCCCCGAAGGAAGCCTGGGGTTCTGGAGAGCCACGGTCACTCTTCGGCCTGTCCCTGCGTCCTCCCTTCCCCGCGACACCGGATCAGTCTTCACGGCCTCCTGGGCTCCTCACCCACTTGGCAGGAATCGGCCGTTCTCAGACCCACTGCCAACACCCTGCTGCCTTCCCCAGTTCGGAATCCTGGTTCAGTCACGTGGCCGGTCTATCTTTGCCGACACAGCTTCCATGAAGATGGTAGAAAAGTGCGATGATTTTGTGATGTGTGACGCCCCCGGCTTATTGGTACCTGTCATTTAGGGTTGTGCACCGTAATCGAGCTTGCCGTTGGGGTTTCCCAGCCTCGACCCAGCTGATAGAAACAGATCCAAATCTGGATACGCCACTTAGGAAACCGAATATAATGCCCTTTGAGTTGTACTCTACCTCTCGTGGTTATAGTGAAACAGTGGTCCCTTTGAATGATCAAGGGATAGAGGGCTTAGTATGACTTTTTTTTTTTTAACATTTATTTATTTTTGAGACAGAGAGAGACAGAGCATGAATGGGGGAGGGGCAGAGAGAGAGGGAGACACAGAATCGGAAGCAGGCTCCAGGCTCCGAGCCATCAGCCCAGAGCCCGACGCGGGGCTCGAACTCACAGACCGCGAGATCGTGACCTGAGCCGCAGTCGGACGCTCAACCGACTGAGCCACCCAGGCGCCCCTTAGTATGACTTTTGTAACAGTAATTACTCTGATTTTGGCTCCATATAAGGATGCCCTTTCCAAAAGTTCATGTCATTCGACATTGGAATGAGCCGCCCGATAGGTGGTAAGCTTCCTGTCGCTGGAAGTATTCAAGGAAAGACTACATGGCCAGGAACGCACTGCACAGAAGAGGATATAATCCTCTTGAGAATCTCTTCCTGCTCTAAGGTTCTCTGCTCGGACCAAGTCTCAGTCTTGCAAGATGGTAATGATTCCTGTTCGGGGCTCACCATTCACTTCCAGCTTCTCCCATCTCACTTTCCACAAACGCCCAAGTAACAGCAATCTTGATGTCGTTTCTCCCTTTTCCTTTTATAGCGATAGTAACTGAGACGTAGAGGCAGTCAGGCGCTAGGGCTCCGGGCACAGCCGCAGTGTCACATCGAGCACGGCCGGCAGTCTGACATGAGCAAGGTCCAAAACACCCCGACCTCAGGCTGCTTATCTGCCAAGTTCCAATTACCTACCACACAGGGCTGCCGAAAAGGCTAAGAAGGTAACTACGAAGGATCCCGTGCAAAGCATGGCACTTCCAATGAAGACAATTACAAATATTCAGTATTTGTTAGCTGTGGTGGTTTTGATTACTCACCTGGGTTGTCTGTTCTCAGTTAGTCGGCACATCTGTCACTTGCCTGCCACAGACGGATGATGGATTCGATTTTGAGGGTTTTGCTAATTATTGGCGTTAAAAAAAAAAAAAGATGAATCAGTATAATCATCATTGCGATTTATGCCCTTTTACCGATCCTAACCTTCCTTTCTGTAATTCTATTAACGAAGTTATTTTTAAGAGTGGCTTTGAATAAAGTTTGCATTTACCCCTTTTTAAGAGTATGGTCAACTTAAAGCTCTTTGAAGAGCTCCTAATTCCGGCGCGCCTCCCCTAAATTCCAATTCCAATTTTAAAAGCCTGTGTTACCTACCGTCTCCCCCGATTACCATTGTCATCGGAAAGCTTGTTCTGTTTGTCTGTCCGAGAATGTTTGGACTTCAACATTTCTCAGATTTTTGTTTTGTTTACAGAGTGCCGATTCACACAAAAGTGGTAGCTCCCGTTCTGACATATGAATTATGCTTGCCCACGCGGCTTTCCTTTCCCATTGACACAGAAACGATCCCAGGGAGCGAAAAGCAAAGATAAGCTGAGAATAGACGTGCGATCTTAGTTTGTGCACGTTGCTGTTTTGTTAACGTCCTGGTGCATGGGCATTGTATTTTTTGCACACACAGTAATAGTCAATTTTTTTTTTTTTTTTTAGAACCTGCATTACAATGTGCAGCTCATTACAAGTCATGACAAAGCCCCGTTGGAACCAAAGAGGACTGACGCTCTTTATATGCCGAGAAGCTGTTCCCATTGTAACTGAAAGAATTTTAGTTCAGGAAATATCAACTGGCGATTGGCTTCACGGGCTGTTTACAGACCAGCTACTTTTCGCCTTTCGTGTCTCACGTGCTGTACTGAGGCAGTCTTAGGCTTTGAAGTTAGTCTCCTCAAATGTGATCTAAGATGATAAAAATCACACCAGGCCCCAACTGGATCTTTATGTCACAAAACTGCCCCTTTTTCCTCTCTCCCTCCTGTCCTCCATTCAGAGCTAAAACAAACCACTTCATAAGAACCTCATAAATTTTTCCCTCTGTGCATTCTAGTTAAAAGACCCTCCTGTGCCGGTGCATTCTGCTCTGTGGGGACACTGTGTCACAAATCTGCTTGTGGGGAGATCAAAGTGGGACATTCTCAGCTCACAGAACGCCTGATGTGTCCCTGTAATGCATCTAGAGGGTGTTTGAGTGCACTCACTTTCAAAAGGCGAAGGGGAAAGGGGGCGTTTTATCACAGTCCATAACACATTCAAATTTCGATACAGTTTGTAAACTCAAAAGTAATTATACCTTCGGCAGATAAATGGCTTGGTCGCTTTCCCCGGAACCACTCCCGTCGTAGAAATTGCTGGACTCTTTCTGGCACGGAATAATTCATTCTCTTTTCTTCCCAACAGAAAAGTTCTAACTTGATTTGTAAATTGTGAATACCACTTCCTGATCTTTAAAAATATCCGATATGGAGAGGGGTGGTATGTGCTACTCTTTCCTCCCAGCGGAGGAAGGCGAGACAGCGTTTTCATTGTAAGAAATATGAAAACATGTCAAATATTGCATATGCAATTCTATTCTGGGCCTCTCGGTCTTCTCCCGTTTTTGGAGCCTGGTCTTCTCGTCGGTTAAGCTGTTTCATACCTATTAACTTTGAGCAACAGCATCGTTTCTTCGCAGGATCATTCATCAATAACAATTCATTTCTTTTACCACACAATCTTTGCTGAGAATCCGCTATACGGTATAGTAGGTATCAAAGGTGGGAGAAACTTTAAGAAATCACCTTCGCGTACTGGTGACCCTCATTTTTTATAGAGCCAGAATCTGAAATTCACCCAACAGTACACATTTATGAAGTGTTATATTTTATCCAGTCTCTAAACACCAAAGATTATAAAATATACCATTGCTACATGGACCGGTAAGACAGAAAAAGAAACATGGCGGATTGAAATTATGAATTCACTTGGACAGTAAGACAGAAATTCACATCCCAGTTGCAGAGAGATTGGAAGCGTAAGTCTACCCCATGAATACAAACATACGTCTCGTTCATGAAATACCCTCATTTTTCGTAAACAGAACATTTCGTAAACAGAACATTTTTTGCACCCTCATTTTTCGTAAACAGAACATTGTAGAGAATAGGCATACATCCTCTCCTAAGGGAAGGGGAAATCAGGATGGCTGTTTAGGTTGGGGAGGAGGGCAGCCACCAGAAGAGGAAGTAGAAGATAGGACTGCACCCAGATTTAAGACATTCTTTGGCTAGAGGCTGTCCTAGAATCAGAAACATATTACTTGGGCCCCTGCAAGGCATAAGTTTCCAATATCCTTGTCTGGTTACAGACCTTTCCTTCTCTGCAGCTTGTGATTTTTTTTTTTTTTTTTTTTTTTTTTTTGTAGGACACCACCTCAATGACAGCAATTGGGCAAAGCTCTTATGCACTTGGGGTTGACTTCAGGGAGGCACTGATGGTGGCTGTTCCCCACTGCTCCCACTGCTGGTAAGTGTGCCCTTGTGCATTTGGGAGAAGCGTGTACTTGGGACCTGCCTCTCTCGTCCCCTCAGGGCTTGGCTTGATTGTCTCTAGCAAACCCGAGCCACCTCTGGGGCTCACGGGAGTAATGCTAGCCTCTTCACAGGGAATGGCTGGGATCCTTGGCTTAAGAACAGCAGTTGGTTATTAGAAATAAACGTGATGTGGGGCTCCTGGGTGGCTCAGTTGATTCAGCGTCTGACTTTGGGTCAGGTCACGATCACACGGCTGGTGGGTTCGAGCCCTGCGTAGGACCCTGTGCTGACAGCTCAGAGCCTGGAGCTTCTTTCAGATTCTGCGTCTTCTTCTCTCTCTACCCCTCTCTCGCTCGTGCTCTGTCTCTCTCAAAACTAAATAAACATTTTTTAAAAAGTATATAAACAGGATGAGAAACAACAAAACCAATGATACGGCTTTTGTTTTGGAGTATACACCAAAGTATGGCCAAGTCTGTCAATGTGAAATAAAGCCATTATAATAATTTGCACTGGATACCTCTTCCCTCCATAGACCATGGGTTGTCTGTAGGTACAGCCTTTGGGGAGATCTGGCATTTGTCATTCAGGTTCTATTTGACTGCTACCTTGCTTTAAAACTTTTCCTTCCTTATACAGATGATTACTTTCTCCGAAGACGACATGTAGCGTTCCAGTCTCCGATAAAAAAGGAAAGATGTGGTATGTGAGTCAGCCCAAGTCTCAGAAATCACTATCATTTAGTTCACATCTTGCTTTTGCTACTCAGTATTTCTCATTCTATTCAAAATACCACAAGATTAAGATAATAGATTCACAAAACTGATTCAGAGATATTAATTACTTCTGAGCTTGTTTCCAGACTTATTACAATTCATTACTTTCTCCTGATGTGGTTAGTGTTGTCATACTTTGGAGCTGGTACGCTACGCCATTATCAGTTTTTAGAAAGCTCCACTTACACGATTATATCACTTTGATTTTTTACGTGTCTTCATTTATTTCCTGGAAGTTATTGAGCTGACATAAAAAAAAAAAAAAGCCATTCTCTAATGGGAGTGAATTTTCACAAGCTATTTCCATCAAGTCTCATCCTCAGATGCAGCCTTTGGCCCTGTGTCAGGCATTCGATTTCTTTGTCGGCGTTGTCTTTCTTCTCCTGAGCGTCTACAGGTGATCCATGTGCCGATTAAGAGTCTAGTCAAATGTATACTATTTATATTGATTGTGCTTTAGCTTGTAATACATTATGCGTATTATTGATGGTGCTTGTCAAAGTTTTCCAACCAGAATTCAAGTAAATAGAAGCAAATATTTTAAAGCGAAATCTATGGATCACAGAGCAAAGAGGTGAAATGGGACGGTTATCCTGTTACGCCACGAGGCAATTGCTGCACAGTTTCTATCAAAAAATCCCCTCTGGCCACGGAGTTGAGTCTACGGGGACTTCTGCAGTCGTGTCAGCTTCCTTCCTCCTTTGACTTGCGTTGGTTGGCCAGTTTGCTGGCTGGTTGTCTGTTGCCTCTCAGGTCCGTTCCCATGCATCTGCGTTCTTTTACAAGCAGGGTGGAAGTCTGCAAACTTTATTTAACAGACTCCCTTAGCCAGCGGCTTCCTCATGTTCTTCTAGCAGGAGACCCTATAGCAGGAGACTGAAAGGTGGGAATAGGAGAGGGGACATTTTCTTTCCTTTTTGCTTCAGGCAGCTCTCCTGGCAACAGCTGCCGAACAATCAGCTTAGTCCCTGGTCTTGCAGAGAAGTGGCAGGGACAGCGGCTCAACCAGCGGCAGATTATCCAGCAGTTTCAATAACAGAGACCCGTGGGCTCTTGGCTTGTGTTTTTTCTTTTGCTCCTTCTCCAATGGGCTGGAAATGTTGTCTCACAGTTACTAATCAAACCCTCCCCTGTTACTCCTTTATTTTTTTTTTAATGTTTATTTATTTATTTTGAGAGAGAGAGGGGGAGGGAATGTGTGAGATTGGAGGAGGGGAAGAGAGAGAGAGAGGGAGGGAGAAAAATCTCAAGCAGGTTCCTCACTCTCAGCTCAGAGCCCGAAGCAGGGCTCCGTTGTGCAAACCATGAGATCATGACCTGAGCTAAAATCAAGAGTCAGATGCTCAACTAACGGAGCCACCCTCAAACCCTTGGCTGTTACTCCTTTAGCCTTCCCAATATTCAGTAACCAATTTCCTGTATTGTTAGCTCCATTTGAAATTCCAAAAGTTGTTTCTGTTTTCCTGACTGAGCCCTGACCCATGCATCTTGCAAAACTGTACAGTATCTTAGAATACAGAGGGGAAATACCCAAACGGGGAATCGTGGGACAGTGATTGTTTGTGCAGGTCTCATTGAGCAAATATTATTAAATTTCCATTGGCAACACGTTGCACTAAGTCCTAATGAGGAACAGAGTACAAAGATTGTCTATTCAGGCTACATAGGTTGCTAACTTATGATGCGAGAATTTTGTTTGGACTGTAATCATTTATCTTGATTCCATTCACACCAATTTGATGGTAACAATAAACACCTCTGGCATTGTCACCGTCTCCCCTCTTAGCACAGCGCTCTGAGTTATCACCTCATACTTCCCATTTGCCACCATATTGTTCCATCAAATACACGAGCGCTTATGGGAAGCCGGACTTCAGTGATATCATAAAGCCCCTTCCTACCTCCCCTAATACACGGTATCTGCAAATTCTGGAAAGCTATCTTTTCTATTCGTCTGTACTTGGGTATAACCCCAACTAGATAGAACATCCATCCCCCCAATCTGTTGCAGAAATTTTAGTAACATATCTATTTCAAGTATTACTTTTTATTGCAACTTCTCCCTGGGGTTGAAGGTGTTTGTTGTACGAGTCACAGGCACGCGGTGCCCTCTAAACACTGCCTCCCCTTGGACTGGTTCTTCGCTTAAATGTCTACATGTGTCCTCCCTCAAGATGCCTTCTTACCAAAAAGGCTTCTTAGATTTTCACCTCTCCCTCCCACATCCCCCACAAACCAAACCGTAGTGAGTCTGACCCAGGCCCAAGCTGGAGCCCTAGCTACACACAATATTTTCAGTTCATCAAAGAGTCCAAGTTTCCATGGTATTGTCTGTGTCTACGTTGGAGGCCATTGTTTGAGATTTGGACCAACTGATTTCTCGGTGGCTGAATTTCCTTACCATGTTTAAAGAGAACAAAGACGGGAACAAGGCAGCACGGATGTGGGATGCTGACAGTCCACTCTGGATTGCAGTTGATTTCAAAGTACTTTCTGTAAATACTTGCTATACAAACGCTTAGTTAATGGTAACAAAATTCCTTTCGCGGCCTTGCTTCCAGAACATGGCTCTCAAAGCCCTGCGGTTCCATTTTCTAGTCTGTTTCTTCGCAGTCACCTAATCTCATAGTTGCGTGGAATTGAAGCCCCTTTAGTGCTAATTTAGGGAAACAATTACTTCGACTAACCTTGCAAGCTTCTAGCTCTTTTAATTTGCAAACCAAGGTTAAAGAGATTCTTACTGAAAGTCATCTCCGGTAATGTTTAAAAGTAAAACACTCTAAGCTTTTTTTTTAAGGTTACGTAGTACTAAATCAAGTTTAACTAGAAGAAGATTAATATTAAGTAATGAACGTGTACTGTCCATGAGCTACTGACTATTGTCTCCGTGCTGATTATTTAAGAACCATTCTTTGCTGTTAACTAAAGCGTGCCTCTGTGTGTGCGCGTGCAAATGCACAAATGAGTTGTGCATGAACCTCCCATTTTTTTATGCCATTCACTTTTGTGTGTGCCAGTAGGGACCTTTGAGGGGTCCCATCGCTGGGATCTGAGAGAAACGTAAAAGAAGCCGATTTTTCCACCATTTTATTGTTGCTCTTGTGCCTGCGAATGCAGCCTCCATCGTAGCACAGGGCTTTAGGGCAAGGCTCACTGCAATACCTTTCCCTGGTATTAGAAGTCCATCTCAGAGTTAATCATTTCCTCCAAGGAGGCGATGCTGTCATAAAGATAATTAAATTGAAATTTAATATAGTGGGTCATCGCATGGCAGGTTTATATCAGTTGAGGGTTCTGAGAGGAGCCGGAGCTGTGAGGGTGGAGTGTATGTTACGTAATTAACAATTATGTTTGTCAGGTTTATGAAACAGAAAATTAATACCACGGAGACAGTGAAACAGTGAACAAACCGCAAATTCTGAGTGAAGGGGGCTGGGCTATCCTTTACCCCTACAGAAGTGGGTATCTCTCTGTTTTGGAAGTAGAACGTTGGCTCATGTTGATTTACTCACATTTTTAACTCCTCTCACTCCCAGACTCAGTTTCTGTGTGTGTGCTTTTCGTTTGTTTGTTGGTTGGTTGGGTTTTGTTTTTGTTTTTGTTTTTGTTTTTCTCCAAAGAGCGGTGATCCCTCAATCTTGGCTGCATATCACCTGGGGGAGTTTTTAAAACCCCTAATGCCCAGGCCCACCCCAGCCCAATCAAAGCAAAACCTCCGGGGGTGTGACCCAGGCACCCGTGTTTTGAAAAGTTCTCCAGGGGGTCCCAGTGTGTTTGAAGACCTCATTGGACAATGTTTAGGATGACTGATTTCCCTAGAGGAAGGTGTTGGGTTAAAAGAAAAAAAGGGAGGAGAAAGAACAGGTAAGAGTGATTGCATAATACTTAAGTATTCACAGACCGTTTTCACCTTGACAAAAACCTGCAGAATTTGTCCATTAATAGGAGGCGTTATTAAGCCCGAATGGCCCTTGCTAATGTTTAGACACCTACGCTTCCGTGGAAATCATCTCTGAGAAATCTTAGCCCATCCCTATCAATCATTCACTCCCTGGCCTCCCAGAAACTATGAAGGTGTTAAGATTTCTGAATGAGACCACAGAATCCCCCAAATTACATGGGCAAATCCTGGCTCTGCCCTTGCCTATCAGGTCTCTGGTAAGCTCAATGGCATAATGAGAGGAAAGCATGGTCAGGGTGATTATCCCTTCCCTGGGGAACTGAAACATGGATGCTTGGCAAATCCCCCTTCGGACCATGCCTTAGGGTGTAGAGACAGGACCTGGGATCTCTGTTGAAAGTGAATGTTTCTAACATCAAATTAAGGAGTTCTTGCCCACAAATGTAGGGTGAGAAGCTCATTTTATTCACACACACACACACACACACACATATATACGTATATGTAGGCACACACATAGGTAACATCCCCCACACAAATAATTACATGATACCCCTGGATGAATAGTTTTTCTTCATTGTTCTCTTTCTGTTTAAGAGGTTTCCAGCTAGAGTGGATTAGGGGTGAGTTTATTATTCATTTATGTGCATCATTTCTCCATGGCAAAATGTGCATTTTGAAGCTTCTCTTCGTGATTCTGATAGGGCTTTAATTGAGAATCTCTGAATTTGACAGCAGTAAACCATTTAAATATGCTTCCCAAGAACTTATAACTAAGTAATTGAATTTTGCCGGTTTTCTGAGACTTGAGCATATCCTGTGTTTAAGAAGCTCGGAGGAAATTGTTGTGTGGGAGTCAGCCTGCATCCGGGGATCTGTATGCTGAAAACTTTGGTCTTTTCCTTCTCCTTTTCAATTTTGACACAAGCTATTCGAGTTAAAGGCTGACTAGATAAACGTTGTCTTGCTCTGCCATAATCACACTTGGAGAAAACAATGTCTTTCTCACCATAGTCAGACATGATTATAAATGTTTCTTTTTATACCTGGTCATATATAATGTAAGCAGAACATAACGGAAGAACTTTGGTAACAATTAATTGTACTCACTCAGATCAGTTTCTCCGACTGTGTATTTTTCTACAGAGATGATTCCGATTTTTCTGTTGTTAAGTCAAAGGAATGAGAACAGGGAATTATGCGTGTGACTAAGAACAAAAGACTTAAGCCTATTAAAATATTAGAGCCTTGACATTGAAATTGGGTTAATCACATCTATCAATACAACTCATTTTTAATCTGCTTTCTCTTTTATTAAATATTAAATATTTCTGCTTATATTGCTGGACTATGGGGGTATCTAAGTAACCAAATAACTAGAGTGTAGCCTCACACTTTTGGCTCTTTTCAGCTCTTCTTGGTAGTTCCTGTGACGATTAACCAGACATGACAAGTAGCTGTCTAAAGATTTCGGCTTCGTGAGACTGGATTTGATGTCCCCAGATTGTCCTGGGCTCATAGATCCTACCTAAAATCTCACACTGTCAAACTGATTTTAACTTTCTTACCATCAGAATATTTTTTGATGTTTATTTGTTTTTGAGAGAGAGCACATGAGTAGGGGAGGTGGGGGTGGGGCAGAAGATTTGCAACTGGCTCTGCACAGACAGCAGAGAGCCAGATGCGGGGCTTGAACTCATGAACTGCAAGATCACAACCTAAGCCTAAGTCAGACACTCAACCAACTGAGCCACCCAGACACCCCATCAGAATATCTTTTGAGCTTGTAAAGAATGGAGACTATTTTTCACAAGTAGCTCACATGTATTAATGATTAAGAACACAAAAGAACAAATTTCTGATATTGCAATTACATATGATCTAATTTTTACCTGATGCAAAACATACATTTTTTAATGTTTAATTCTAAACGTAACATGCTGACCAAGGTCAAAGTGAAACCTCTATGAACAATCTCTGGGGAAAGTAAAATTTAGGCAAGAGATGTAATTTACAGATGGTCCCTGACTTATGATGGTGCAACTTACGAGTTTTCAACTTTATAATGGCATGAAAGTGATACACTTTCACTAGGAACTGTACTTCGAATTTTGAATGTTGATCTTTTCTACGGTAGATGCAGTATGATCCTCCCCCTTGATGTGGGACAGTGGCAGCCACAGCCCCAGCCACATGATTAAGAATGTCAACCACGGATACACTTACAGTGGTTAGCACAACCATTCTGTTTTTTACTTTCAGTACAAGGGTCCATAAAATACATAAGATATTCAACACTTTTTACCACATAAGCTTGGTGTTAGATGATTTTGCCCAACAGTAGGCTACTGTGAGTGTTCTGAGCACGTTAAGGTAAGTGAGGCTAAGCTATGATGTTCAGTAAGTTAGGTGGATAAGTGTATCAACTCACTACATTTTCAACTTACGATGGGTTATCAGGATGTAACCCCATCATAAGTCAGGGAAACTCTGTATTTAAGACATACATTTTTTTGAGTTCTTCATAATTCAATGATAAGCTTGTGGTTTTTATAATATTAGCAAATCGAAACAAAATCCCTTTATATACAGAAAAGCATCTTCCAACCATTAGCAAGGTGTAAAGTCGAACAAACAAACCTAATTTGGGGCTTTAGGTTGTGTTAGTGATGTTGATCAAACTGTTTTATTTGTTTGTTTGTTTTCACAATTGCCCCATGCTTAGAATAAGATAGTGAAAAAGCCCAGGAATAAGCAGCCATACCTTCCTTGGATGAGAGTGTAGTCAACTGGGATAATTTGTGATATAATGGCTGGAAAGGGGTTGACTCCCTTCTACATGGAAAGAGCTCTTAGTTCCAGGGCTGTATAGAAACCTCTTGCTTCACCTTTAATGTTGGTTGCTTGGTAAATAGCAAATCTCTTTTATAGAAACTTTCGGTGGGCTTGGAGACCCTCAGAATCCCAGTATATCTGAGGACGGAAAGCCATTTTCCAAGACTGGTGATTGGTTCTTTTGCTTGGGAGCTTGGAAAGTTGAGAGACACAAGCGGAACCTTGGTCAGGGCCTCTTGGGCCTTCTGGTATACTTCTGTCCATTTGCTGGATATGCCTTCTGTTGACATATAAGCTACCCACAGAGTGAATGCTCCAACAAATGTAGGCATGGTTTGCAAATTGGAGCCTCATTACTGAAATAATTGATATAGAAAAAGTTAACTTGGATTTGAAATCCAAACACAATAGCTCAAGAACTTTCAATATAATTGATAATTTAAGAAAAGAAAATCCTTTTAAAAAGTCAACTGCTGTAATTGAGAAGTTTTAAAGATGTTTTAAAAATACGTTATTTACTCATATAGATGTATCTCATAGATCACAAATACTAAGAATTTGAAGAAATCATCACTGCAAAGCTTTGGCTAGGAATTATGCATAGCCGTTTCAAGCTTAAAACCTGGCATGAAAAAAGATATTCACAGAATCAAGCTCAAATTTCTCTTTAAATATTTTGATATAATTGTACTGGAAACTTGATTTAAAATGGATCTCCTTCCTAGTACTCTTACCACAATTTTATTTCTCTTACCACAACTTTACAATATGAGTAAAATAAGAGAATATCGGTAACCAATCCCTAAGTAGCATTCTCAAACTTCTTCCTGTTTACCACAGTGCATTTAAAAAAATATTATCATTTTCTGTGTGTTTCATGAAAAAAAAAAGGGTTGGGAAGAATTTATTTTTCAAACTGCAAATATCTGTTTCTGTGCTTAAGGGATGTATTGAAATTCTATTTACTATCTATCTATCTCTATCATCAATGTATCTATTGAGATGGCAGGAGTAAATTCATCCCTCTTCTGCAGATGGTCTTTCTTTCCTTTCTTTCTTTGCCTCCCTTACCCACTCACCATGAGTGCATGAATATGCATTTTCTCTTCAAAGGGTAGTGCAGAATATTCATTATGAGATGAGATATATTAATGTCATTCTGATGAAAGAATATCCCACAAGCCCATATGTGTGCGTACAAGCCCCTGGAGCTGAGGAAGTTCTTCAACTATAGACAGTAGGCAAATGTAAAACTAATAGCAATTTAAATACAGGCCCAGCATTTCATCTTTTTAGGTCAATTCCATGATGTCATAAAACCAACCAGAACAAAAAGAAAATGGGGACTATAAAAAATGATCAACCTCCTGTATCCAAAATCCAAAAAGTGAAAAATGTCCCAAAAAGAACATATGTGTACATATATGTGGGTAGTCACTCAATTCCTTCCCTGTCTGTCTTCACTAATGTACATTCTCAAGTATGTTTTTCTGAGGTCATCGATCACTCAGGCAATTACCTCCTATTATTTTAGATCCGAGACACTTGAATAACTATGAGCTCTCAGGGAACTCAGATACGATTTTGAGGTTGTAAATGCCTCACAATTAACAAAGCCTTTTTATTTTTTTGAACTCCCCGCGTCACTGCCTTCATTTTCCAGAGGAGACAAAATGACAAAGTTTCGAAAACGCACTTTCTTATTTTCTACAATATGTATTTTTAAATCACACTGACAGTTTTATTCCACAGCACACCAGCAATTGCTCAACTTTCGGGAACATCTCTATCCCAACAAAATCACTCAGGGAAGAGAGGTTTAAGGAGACAGATTTCAGCTCCGTGCTTCAGAGGTGTGGCTGTAAATCATGGCATGGGAGGAGGAAAACAAATATAAAAATGATGAAATGTACCTTGATAGGAGTGTGTTTTTAATCACTATTTTTATAGGCAGGTGCAATTCTCAAAACTTTCTCTCGGTGGGGCCGTACTTTATGAAGCTTATCTGCCAGCGCCTTTGTAGAATCAATGGCTACTTTCTTCTGCTCGTGACCATGTGTGTTTCACTCCGCGGGGTGGGGTGGGGGACAGAATTCCAAGTCTGGACTGTTTCAGGGGATCCCTAACCTCTCCAAGATCAGGTTTCTCCCAGTCTTTCTGCCTTGTGAAGGAACTGCGTGTAAGTAGATGTTAGCCTTGAAGCAATGGGACCGCTTCCTGAATTGCTTGGAGCCGGCTACAATTTACCAGCCTCTGAAGTGGCATTAAAGCAATGTTCATTTTTTAATGAGTATTAAATTTACTTTTAGCCAAACCCTCCAGCTGACAATGAAGTGTTCGTGGGGCTTGCTATTGGCTCTCTCTTTGCTAATTGCTCTGCTGACTGTGATTACTCTCTCTCTCTCTCTTTGGATGCTGAGGCTTAATGCTTGAGCCTTGTACTTAATTTCAAAAGTAGGAACAGCAGTAAAACTCTCCAGATTTCAAGTCTCAGAGTAGGGTCTCTCCTCAATTATGAAACAAAGCCACATCGCGCGGTGGGAAGAGCGGGGTTGTGGCAGAGGACCTAGGTCTGAGTCCTGACCCTTACCACTTGCATCCGGGATTAGTCAACTATCACCCACCACGCCGTCTGGTGCTAACTGCAGACTAAGAATGGGTTTTACCTTTTTTTTTTTTTTTTTTTAATGGCTGGGGAAAAGCAAAAGAACAATATTTCAGGACAAAAATGACATGAAATTCAAATTTCAGTGTCCATAAATAAAATCCCCTGGAATACAGCCCATACTCATTCATTGAGGCATGGTCTAGATGAATGCTACCGCAGCAGAGCAGAGCTGAATTGTTGCAACAGCAACCATATGGCCCGCAAAGCCGAAAATATTCACTATCTGGCCCTTTACAGAAACGCTTTGCGGATCCCCGATTCATACGGTTGATTGATCATGGGCAAGTTAATTTACTCTCAGGGCCTCAGTGGCTCCATCCGGAGACCGGGATCAATAAGAGCGGCAACATCACAGGGCTCCTGTGAAGAACAAAAGAGGTCGTTAATCTCTCAGCGTTTAGAAATCTCATTGTTAAAAAAAAAAAAAAAATCAAAACAGAATTACTGGTTACTGTTGCAAAAGTAAAAACAGAATTATTGATGACCCGTTGTTTCACTCCGATCATTGTACTTGACCTTCCATCAGTTTGACTGAACTTACTTTTAAATAGACGATGTGTGGTCTACGTCATACATCTGTTTATATGTGATTTAGAAATAGGCATCGAGAAGGATTTAAACAAATACTTACTGAATGTCTATCATAAACCAGGTGCTCTTCTCTGAAGACAGATTATATAAAAACGAAACTCCGTCATTCTCTCAAAATGCCTTCGGATAAGAGTTCTCAAGAGCGTTACCTATGTGTATAATTTTTTCCACTCAATCCTATTTATGATGCATCTATATATTCCTTTCAATTGTGTTTGGTTCACTAAAAGGAGACAAAGTAAATCCACATTCTTCAAACGTATTTGGGCTGTATTGACAATTAGCTAACAAAATAAAAGGAACAATAAAGTATTTATTCTACCTCTCAAATATAAATTATGTTTACCCTTATTACAAACTTTAATTAGTTAGAAGGTTGCTTAAATTTTCCGCCTCAAATTCTACCTCCCAAACAGGTTTTTGAATGAAAACCCAATAAAGATTTCTCTTCTGATGTGATGAAGGCATTTGCCATGTTGCTAATGAAGGAAGAAATAGAGGAAATCCATTTGGTTCTTTCCTGATTCTTGTCCAAAAGCAATTGCTTCCTGCTGTGGACTGCTCTTAGTGTTCAAACAGTGCTGGTCTAGGTCCAAACCTGCAGTCTATTTTGATCTAGGAGAGCGAACTTCTTTGATGTGTATCACTGGCTTCTAAAGTGCTGTGCCAGGTTTCATCAAAGGTACATAACTTCAGCAAAAATAAATGACGAGAAATGATCACAGTGCCGCATGCAGGGTTTTTAAGCAGGCTTCCAGACTTTGCTGGGCTGCCCTCCCCCGCCCAGGGGACAAAATGCAGGAACCATAGAGGGTCACGCTCAGATGACATAATTTCAGAAAAACACAACAAAGGGAAACGGGCCGATATTCTGAAGCCCTCTGATTTCACTGTGCGACCCACATTCCTCTCGGGGTGGTGGCCGAGCAGGATCCTCTCAGTGTGTGGGCGAACCGGGCATGGAATCGGAGCCCACACCAGGATCTCCAGGGCCTGGGCCATGGGGTGGGGAAATTGCTAGAGGAGAAGTCAATGCTTATGTGAGGGACCTACCCTTGCTGGGCCACGTGGTTGGTCACTTTCTGGCCCTTTAACTCGCCTGTTTAAATATGAGGATGGCTACGGGTAGCCAGACGATCCATAACACAAGTAAGCAGTGAGAACACCTTCGCAGCTTTGTGCCGATGCTACCCCTATGGCACGGTGTTTTCCAAGCGTTTTAAATCTCTCGCCTTGAAAATTGTTTCACGCGTGTGCACACGTACATGCATATTACTGTCAATTCACCTAAAGCACATAATATAATATTATTCTCATTACAGTATATATTAGATTTTAACTTCTTGTAGGGTTGATGTCTGATGGTTTCTCTGCAATCCTCAGTGTACTATTTGAGGCACTGCTAAAGGTCTCTACACGATATTTGGAGACCAAATCTGGTGTATGTCATCCAGACAAATTAGCGTTATTTTCCGAAAAGTCCTTCCAGATATTAAACATCCAAAGCCACAGGTGTTTTTATTTTTGAGACTAGCCTATGGTTGAGTAAACTCCTACTTAGCCATCCCACCAATCTTATGTCGTTAATCACTCCTGTACGGTTCTCTTTTCTTGCTTTGCCCAAAAGAGACTGTCCCCCAATCCACCTGTCATCTCATCCCATTACGTGTCAAATATTCCGATAAGTTATCAGAAATTACATGAAAATATTCTGATAATTATCAAAGGTCTATCTCAAGATTGGACCCCTCCCCTCAACTGTAGATTCAAATGTCCCTTTTAACTCGGCGTGTCTAAAACTGAACTTGGGGCCCCCTGACACATACCTGTCCTTCCCTGAGCCCTTGTCGTCTCAGGGAATGAGACAACATTGGACCAGACGCTCGGACCCAAGGTGGATTCCCTTTAACCTTCCACTTTCTCTCACATCCTCTTGTCTGGTCTTCCAAAATGCATGCAAACACTTTACATCATCTTTACTTCTAATTCCCTAGTCCAAGCCACCATCATCTCTCACACAGATGATCACAACAGCCTCCTTCGGGGCCTCTGTACCCCGAGGTTCCAGAAGGGACTGTTTAAGAGATAAGTAGGTCAGGGCAATTCTTTCCTCAACATCCTCCAGTGACTTCCATCTCATGCAGAGAAAAAGAAAGGGAATCTCACTGTCCTTGCCTTTTGGATCTCAACTTATACCCTCTTCATTCTGTCTGCTCTGGCCTCTTGCTATTGCTTGAATTCACTGGCTGACCTCTCACCTCAGGACCTTTGCACTCGCTCTTCTGCCAAATAGTCAAATATTTTCCCTTTCTCCTTCCTTCCTGTCTTTTTTCAAGCGTCCTGGTCCCCTGAACTCTCTTCTGACTTTGCTGTTTTACACTGCAACTCCCCCAACTCCCCGTGTGGCTTCTTCCTGCTTTCTTTCCCTCTCACTGTCAGACAAATGGCACATTTAAATTATTTACTTATTTTATGTTTAATTTGCCTGGAACGTAAAGCTTCGTCTCATTCACTGCTGGATTCCTAGCACAAACGATAGAGCCTGGAACATAACCGCTTCTCCAAAAGTGTGTCTGAACGAATGGATGAATGGGTGAACGCGGGACTGTGGGTGAAAAAGCACACACCAGATGTGGTTATTTCCATTGTCGTGGAATCAATGGTGTTTCGTCTTCCTTATATAGCTTTCCATAGTTTTTAAACAAAATAATTAAAATGTTACTTTTATCATCAGAAAAAAAGAGGAGGTCTTATTAAACGTATTTTAGTGTTTAAACAAAGAAGGTATGAAAGAAACAAAGGGAAGAAGACAAAATCATGTGCGCGTACAGAAGACTATATCATAAATATGTACAAATATAGGCACACAAATAAAACAAAAAGAAAACAAGCCAAAATGCCTACAGGGTCTTCAAGTGCCAAAACTATGAGTCATATTTTTTTCTTATTCTCCTTTATTTCCTTTTATTAATGAGCATGCATTCTTTTACAATAAAACAAATCAACCTTTAAAATAGAGGTTAAATGACTTGCCATAAATTATATCCCCATATAAATGGAAGAAGGAGTTAGCACACAGTCTTACCTCTCAGTTGCTCGTGAACAGTCCTAATTAAGCTGCTGATGATTTTGTTATTTAAATTTTTAAAATTCTTATTAAATCCTTCAGCTCTCTATCTTTCTATTCAGAGATCAAATTTGACTAAAAGAAGTCAAATTCATCTTTTTGCCTTGAGCTGATTTCTTAACTTTTGTGAGAATGTTTCACAAGTATATATTCCTGGATAGCTAAATCAAAATCTTCAGGGGAATGTGGTGAGATCCCTTTGTGTTTTTCAATTCTGTAATTCTTTAAGGTGTAACAAGCATTTGCTGACTCCATCTTTAGAAACGGTTTTGATTAGTATTACATTCCCAAAATATTCTACGACATTTTATTTTTTAACTTTTTTTTTAAAAAATTTATCTATTTATTTTGGGAGAGGGAGTGCATGAGCAGGGGAGGGGCAGAGAGAGAAGGAGAGAGAATTCCAAGCAGGCTCTACACTGTCAATGCAGAGCATGATGTGGGGGTTGAACCCACAAACTATGAGATCATGACCTGAGCTGAAATCCAGAGTCGGATGCTCAACGAACTGAGCCACCTGGGTGCCCCAATGTTCTATGACATTAAAAAAATACACTTAAATAATAGTCCTCTAAAATATTCTTCTGTTGCCATCAGGATATTTGCTAAAATGAAAGGCTGTTCTTTCACGCTTGGCGTGGATAGCAATGAATCAGTACAACAAGGGGTGCCTGGGTGGCTCAGTCGGTTAAGCGTCCAACTTCAGCTCAGGTCACGATCTCATGGTCTGTGAGTTCGAGCCCCGCGTCGGGCTCTGGGCTGATGGCTCAGAGCCTGGAGCCTGTTTCCGATTCTGTGTCTCCCTCTCTCTCTGCCCCTCCCCTGTTCATGCTCTGTCTCTCTCTGTCTCAAAAATAAATAAACGTTAAAAAAAAAATTAAAAAAAAAAAATCAGTACAACAATGTTGAAAGCCTTTTCTTGGTTGGCCTTTTGCTTGTTTTTTTCGCATTTGTTGCTGGGTATTGCATTTTGGAAAATAAGCTTGGATGTTTATCTTGCAGAACCCATTCTACTGTTACAAAGGATTATATTTCCTTCCCTATGTAAAATCAAACAAACAACATCCCTTCCAGATCTGGGGGAAATGGCTCACCTTCTCTTTCTCCTTCCTAGGCATGGAATTTGTCTTCTAAGCCCAACTCAGGGACATCCCAGGAGATACTCAAAATGGATTTTGCTCAGAGTTGGTCCTGATCACATGTCATGAACGAGAAAGCGGTAGTGTGAGGGGAGCGGATTTACTCAGCACCTCTCTGACATCGTGGTGGCCCCCTTTGTCAGAGCAGGGAAGCCACACTTCGGGGCCTCAGCCACTCTGTAGTCATCTGGAAGGTTCTCAATTTCCATTGCTTTCAGAGTGTCAATGATACCAAAGCCTATTATAAGATACCATTTCATATGAAACCATTTGTATAATACCTTCCATGGTCATAATAAAGGGCTCAAGTTTCCTTAAACAGCAGATAAGAAGGAGCTAATAAATGTGATAGTAATAATAGATGTTCAACTCTTTCTTCATAAAACAATTAAAATTTAAATAAAAATCAATATTAACTACTTTTTACTTTTATTAAAGCAAACTTAACAGAAACTTAATGGTTGCCGTGGGCTCCCCGTATGCTCCTTAGGAAAAAGGAGCGTTCTTACAGTGAAGTCCATCTTTGTTACATTCTCATCAGCATTATAAAGTTCGAATAAATCCCATTCCCTTTCTGCTTATAGTATAATGTTAGGGTTTGGTTTCTTCCTTAGGACAGAAGAGGTCAGTGTAAATTACATAAGGGACAGGGGAGAGGAGAGGATGTTGGTTGTAAGAAATTGTCTTCTAGCTTCTCACTTTAAAAATTGTCTCAGGGCGCCTGGGTGGCTCAGTCGGTTGAGCGTCCAACTTTAGCTCAGGTCACGATCTCACAGTTCGTGGGTTCGAGCCCCGCGTGGGGCTCTGTGCTGACAGCTCAGAGCCTGGAACCTGCTTCGGGTTCTGTGCCTCCCTCGCGCTCTGCCCCTCCCCCGCTCATGCTGTCTGTCTGTCTGTCTCTCTGTCTCTCTCAAAAATAAATAAGCATTTAAAACATTTTTAATGTCTCAAACTGTTTATTTTTGTCCTCTCTCTCTATTTAATAAATATATGTTCTAAAAATGTGACCTATGCATTGCATACAGCTGGCCACAGGGGAAGGGTGGCCGGAAGAAAGGCTATAAATAAGCTGGCTATAATAAGAGAAGAATAAAAAAAAAGCCTGGACCACAGCTCTTCCTACTGTACCCCTCAGAACAGAAAAGACAAACTGCTCACAGCGTGGCGCCCAGCCAATCTCTAACTAGAATCAATTGCTTTGCCAACAAGGAACACAAAAGATGTTCATTGTTTGCAAACGGAGTTTCCTGCTAAGGCACCTTTTCTCCAGGCTAGCAAAACGGGAGAGCTAGACAATTCCTTCTGCTGCCTCTTTCGATTTCTCTTCTCCCTACCATGGGAAACCCTTCTGAAGAAGGCCGAATCTGAATCTAATCCCAGAGGATAAGGAGACTTTTCAGCGCACAGCGTGATCTCTTCATTACAGCTGTGTGACCACAGCGTGCAACGGTTCTGAAAGACAGTGGCCAATATTATAATTATCTACATGAAACAATTCACTGGGTAGCCTTTGTTCTTGAAGTTTTTTGTTTGTATACCGTCTTTTTCTCTCCATGTGATGTGGCCAGGTTGGGGGAGGGGGTAGCTGGAACAGCCAGTTCTGGGAGGGGAGGATCGGGAGGGGGAAAAGAGAAGGAAAAAGCTCTCCTTCACTCCCAGCTTCTCTCCTGTTCTTCATTCTGTCCTTCATTAGCCACTAGGGGATTAAAATGAAAGTGAACTCAGAGCAATGGACTGTGACGTAGTCCTGTTTGTCTCTTTCCCTACCTCGCCCTTCCAAAAGTTCTCTCTCCACCTTGCTCACTATCCCTGGCCCTTGTCCTTTCCCTCCTTGCCCTTTATGGTTCCCTTTCTAGCCCTCCGCCAGTGGTCTCACCCCTCCAGCAGGCCGGGTCTCAGGACCGCAAGCAGCCTGCCTTCTGGTTTTGCAGCACTGTTAGTTCCAACCACATGGCAGATTGGTATTTGTGCATCAGCCTGGGAGGCTCCCAAACATTTAGGACGTTGTTTCTGGGGTAAAGATCTATTCTGGGCACCATGCCATCCACCCAGACTTTTAGGACACAGCCAGGTTATGATTGGAGACGTGCATCTCCATATTTAAAGGATCCACATACAGGGCGCCTAGGGGGCTCAGTCGATTAAGCATCCGACTTTGGCTCAGGTCATGATCTTGCAGTTCATGAGTTCCAGCCCCCCGCCCCCCCTCAGTCTCTGTGCTGACAGCTCAGAGCCTGGAGCCTGCTTCGGATTCTGTGTCTCCCTCTCTCTCTGCCCCTCCCCTGCTTGCACTGTTTCTCTCTCTCTCTCTCTCTCTCAAAAAATAAGTAAACATAAAAAAAAAAATTTAAATAGTTAAAAAAATAATAAAGGACCCACATACAAAAACTAGATTTTTGGTGTGGAAATTGCAAAGATGCATGTAAATCATTGGAAAAATGATGTGAAAAGTCCAAAGATTCGTTTTAAACCAATGATCATTTTATTATTTGTGACTAAAATTGAGATGTGTTAAGTGGGTTATATTTCCCTATAAAGGGTTTTCGTTTAGATGTCAGATAGGAGTTTAGGACACTAACATAGTCATTGGGTAGGTTTGAAATGATTTTTCCTATTAGTATTTTGCATATTTTGATATGAGCCATAATTATTACCTGTAGAAACCTGGAATGGATTTATAAGTTTCCAGAAGGAATTCTGAAACAATAAAAGTTCTTTTATATGGAGGAAAGGGATTGTAGGAGAGTAAATACCGATTACATTGGCAAGGAAAAGGACATTCATATTATGCTAACATTAAATCTATTTATACAGGACATCAGTCACTAGAATGCATCTTTGGAAAGACACTGTAATTTGGCATTTGAGAATTTACTAACCTCAAATTAATCCAAAGTATAACTAGTCCCAAAGTTTAAATAATTAATATGCTTTTCAAAGCATTATACAGTGATGTTTACAGTAAAACTTGCAAGCACTTTAAGATCTTTATTATATTGGGGCACCTGAGTAGCTCAGTCAGTTAAGCGTCTGACTTCAGCTCAGGTCATGATCTTGCAGTTCATGGGTTCGAGCCCTGGGTCGAGCTCTGTGCTGACGGCTCGGAGCCTGGAGCCAGCTTGGATTCTGTGTCTCCCCTTCTCTCCGCCCCTCCCCTGCTTGCGCCTCTGTCTCTTTCTCTCTCTCAAAAATAAACGTTAAAACAATTTTTTAATAAAAAAAAATTTATTCTATTACATTTAACAGTGTTTAGTATTGAATGTATTTAAACCAGAATTCTCTCAGGTTGCAAGATGTCAACAGATGGTCACGAAATTTCTGCCCATGAATATAAAAACTAAGAAAATGTGCCTAGGTGCCATTTTTATTTGTTTCTTTCTCTGTTTGCTAATGGGCCCACAGAAGTCCTTGTTATGCATTTCTTCAACTTCACTGTCCCACAGGCAACTCAAACTCGCTGTCACTGGAATAGAGCAACACCTCCCAATCTTCACACCTGTTGTGGAGGAGGGAGACCAACGTTCTCCCGTCTCTGCACTTGACCCAGACACCAGGAAGCAGCTCTTCATACGGTTGCTTACTCTCACCTCCGATCACGTTTGTCTCCTCCTCCTAATTCCCTCACACTCTCTTCCTCATTTTTATCCTTTGCTCTGCTTAGCTTCTCTGCTCTTTCTCCTGAGCCGTGAGCCTCTCCACCTGTCCTAAGCACAGCTGCTAGAGTGACTTTTCTAAAGGAATCTCATCACTCTACTCCCTGCTAAAAATTCTTCATCACTAAGTCCTCTTGACCTTTGGCTAAAATCCAAACTACTTAACGCGACTTATAAGACTCTTCAACGACTCTGCAAACCCCCCCCGATTCAGCAGCTCTGAATCTATAGTTGTGTGTCTGGTAGGATGGCCACTAGTCATAGATGGCTGCTCGAATTTTTTTTTTTTAATGAGTTTAAACGGAATAAAATTTAAAATTCCATCCCTCACACTTGCCACATTTCAAGGGATTAATAGTCATGTGTGGCCGGTGGCCCCGCATTGGTGAGAGGGGGAGCGGGTACCTTAGCATCGATGAGGACGGTCCCTTTGGGTGGCACTGGCTGGAGGTCAATCTCACAGCCAGCCTGTGCTCAATCTGCTTACGAGTTTCCCAACCACACACACTCCCCTCTCTTCCACGTTGTTGCCCAGCTTCTCCCCTCCATCCAGTGTCCCAGTGATCCTTCTCTTAGCCACATCCTACTCACCTTGTCCCAAACCCATCCCAACCTGGGGTGGGTGTTCTTTCTGTGGATTTTGTAGCCCTATGGACCTCCCTTGCAGAACACTCACTGTGGTTGTGTTTTCTTGCCTGTTCCCGCTAGAGTGTGAACTCCCTGCTATCAATATCAGTCTTTGGGGTGCCTGAGTGGCTCAGTCAGTTAAGCGGACTTCTGCTCAGGTCATGATCTCACGGTTCAAGAGTTCGAGTTTTGCATCGGGCTTTCTTTTCAATGAGGAGTCCGCTTCAGATCC